>NC_069509.1:96602005-96626549 GCF_027579735.1 Bombina bombina
TGTGGGGAAGCCAGAATTCCTATTCATTTAAATAAATGTGATTTATGTGACAATGACAATGATGCCCAAGATGATTCCTCAAGTGAGGGGAGTAAGCATGGTACTGCATCATTCCCTCCTTCGTCTACACGAGTCTTGCCCACTCAGGAGGCCCCTAGTACATCTAGCGCGCCAATACTCCTTACTATGCAACAATTAACGGCTGTAATGGATAATTCTGTCAAAAACATTTTAGCCAAAATGAACACTTATCAGCGTAAGCGCGACTGCTCTGTTTTAGATACTGAAGAGCATGACGACGCTGATATTAATATTTCTGAAGGGCCCCTAACTCAGTCTGATGGGGCCAGGGAGGTTTTGTCTGAGGGAGAAATTACTGATTCAGAGAACATTTCTCAACAAGCTGAACCTGATGTGATTGCATTTAAATTTAAGTTGGAACATCTCCGCATTCTGCTTAAGGAGGTATTATCCACTCTGGATGATTGTGACAAGTTGGTCATCCCAGAGAAACTATGTAAAATGGACAAGTTCCTAGAGGTGCCGGGGCTCCCAGAAGCTTTTCCTATACCCAAGCGGGTGGCGGACATTGTTAATAAAGAATGGGAAAGGCCCGGTATTCCTTTCGTCCCTCCCCCCATATTTAAAAAATTGTTTCCTATGGTCGACCCCAGAAAGGACTTATGGCAGACAGTCCCCAAGGTCGAGGGAGCGGTTTCCACTTTAAACAAACGCACCACTATACCCATAGAGGATAGTTGTGCTTTCAAAGATCCTATGGATAAAAAATTAGAAGGTTTGCTTAAAAAGATGTTTGTTCAGCAGGGTTACCTTCTACAACCAATTTCATGCATTGTCCCTGTCGCTACAGCCGCATGTTTCTGGTTCGATGAGCTGATAAAGGCGGTCGACAGTGATTCTCCTCCTTATGAGGAGATTATGGACAGAATCAGTGCTCTCAAATTGGCTAATTCTTTCACCCTAGACGCCACCTTGCAATTGGCTAGGTTAGCGGCTAAGAATTCTGGGTTTGCTATTGTGGCGCGCAGAGCGCTTTGGTTGAAATCTTGGTCGGCTGATGCGTCTTCCAAGAACAAGCTACTTAACATTCCTTTCAAGGGGAAAACGCTGTTTGGCCCTGACTTGAAAGAGATTATCTCGGATATCACTGGGGGTAAGGGCCACGCCCTTCCTCAGGATCGGCCTTTCAAGGCAAAAAATAAACCTAATTTTCGTCCCTTTCGTAGAAACGGACCAGCCCAAAGTGCTACGTCCTCTAAGCAAGAGGGTAATACTTCTCAAGCCAAGCCAGCTTGGAGACCAATGCAAGGCTGGAACAAGGGAAAGCAGGCCAAGAAACCTGCCACTGCTACCAAGACAGCATGAAATGTTAGCCCCCGATCCGGGACCGGATCTGGTGGGGGGCAGACTCTCTCTCTTCGCTCAGGCTTGGGCAAGAGATGTTCTGGATCCTTGGGCGCTAGAAATAGTCTCCCAAGGTTATCTTCTGGAATTCAAGGGACTTCCCCCAAGGGGGAGGTTCCACAGGTCTCAGTTGTCTTCAGACCACATAAAAAGACAGGCATTCTTACATTGTGTAGAAGACCTGTTAAAAATGGGAGTGATTCATCCCGTTCCATTAAGAGAACAAGGGATGGGGTTCTACTCCAATCTGTTTATAGTTCCCAAAAAAGAGGGAACGTTCAGACCAATCTTAGATCTCAAGATCTTAAACAAGTTTCTCAAGGTTCCATCGTTCAAGATGGAAACCATTCGAACTATTCTTCCTTCCATCCAGGAAGGTCAATTCATGACCACGGTGGATTTAAAGGATGCGTATCTACATATTCCTATCCACAAGGAACATCATCGGTTCCTGAGGTTCGCATTCCTGGACAAACATTACCAGTTCGTGGCGCTTCCTTTCGGATTAGCCACTGCTCCAAGGATTTTCACAAAGGTACTAGGGTCCCTTCTAGCTGTGCTAAGACCAAGGGGCATTGCTGTAGTACCTTACTTGGACGACATTCTGATTCAAGCGTCGTCCCTTCCTCAAGCAAAGGCTCACACGGACATTGTCCTGGCCTTTCTCAGATCTCACGGATGGAAAGTGAACGTGGAAAAGAGTTCTCTATCTCCGTCAACAAGGGTTCCCTTCTTGGGAACAATAATAGACTCCTTAGAAATGAGGATTTTTCTGACAGAGGCCAGAAAAACAAAACTTCTAGACTCTTGTCGGATACTCCATTCCGTTCCTCTTCCTTCCATAGCTCAGTGCATGGAAGTGATCGGGTTGATGGTAGCGGCAATGGACATAGTTCCTTTTGCACGCATTCATCTAAGACCATTACAACTGTGCATGCTCAGTCAGTGGAATGGGGACTATACAGACTTGTCTCCGAAGATACAAGTAAATCAGAGGACCAGAGACTCACTCCGTTGGTGGCTGTCCCTGGACAACCTGTCACGAGGGATGACATTCCGCAGACCAGAGTGGGTCATTGTCACGACCGACGCCAGTCTGATGGGCTGGGGCGCGGTCTGGGGATCCCTGAAAGCTCAGGGTCTTTGGTCTCGGGAAGAATCTCTTCTACCGATAAATATTCTGGAACTGAGAGCGATATTCAATGCTCTCAAGGCTTGGCCTCAGCTAGCGAGGGCCAAGTTCATACGGTTTCAATCAGACAACATGACAACTGTTGCGTACATCAACCATCAGGGGGGAACAAGGAGTTCCCTGGCGATGGAAGAAGTGACCAAAATCATTCTATGGGCGGAGTCTCACTCCTGCCACCTGTCTGCTATCCACATCCCAGGAGTGGAAAATTGGGAAGCGGATTTTCTGAGTCGTCAGACATTGCATCCGGGGGAGTGGGAACTCCATCCGGAAATCTTTGCCCAAGTCACTCAGCTGTGGGGCATTCCAGACATGGATCTGATGGCCTCTCGTCAGAACTTCAAAGTTCCTTGCTACGGGTCCAGATCCAGGGATCCCAAGGCGGCTCTAGTGGATGCACTAGTAGCACCTTGGACCTTCAAACTAGCTTATGTGTTCCCGCCGTTTCCTCTCATCCCCAGGCTGGTAGCCAGGATCAATCAGGAGAGGGCGTCGGTGATCTTGATAGCTCCTGCGTGGCCACGCAGGACTTGGTACGCAGATCTGGTGAATATGTCATCGGCTCCTCCTTGGAAGCTACCTTTGAGACGAGACCTTCTTGTTCAGGGTCCGTTCGAACATCCGAATCTGGTTTCACTCCAGCTGACTGCTTGGAGATTGAACGCTTGATCTTATCGAAGCGAGGATTCTCAGATTCTGTTATCGATACTCTTGTTCAGGCCAGAAAGCCTGTAACTAGAAAGATTTACCACAAAATTTGGAAAAAATATATCTGTTGGTGTGAATCTAAAGGATTCCCTTGGGACAAGGTTAGGATTCCTAGGATTCTATCCTTCCTTCAAGAAGGATTGGAAAAAGGATTATCTGCAAGTTCCCTGAAGGGACAGATTTCTGCCTTGTCTGTGTTACTTCACAAAAAGCTGGCCGCTGTGCCAGATGTTCAAGCCTTTGTTCAGGCTCTGGTTAGAATTAAGCCTATTTACAAACCTTTGACTCCTCCTTGGAGTCTCAATTTAGTTCTTTCAGTTCTTCAGGGGGTTCCGTTTGAACCCTTGCATTCCGTTGATATTAAGTTATTATCTTGGAAAGTTTTGTTTTTAGTTGCAATTTCTTCTGCTAGAAGAGTTTCAGAATTATCTGCTCTGCAGTGTTCTCCTCCTTATCTGGTGTTCCATGCAGATAAGGTGGTTTTACGTACTAAACCTGGTTTTCTTCCAAAAGTTGTTTCTAACAAAAACATTAACCAGGAGATTATCGTACCTTCTCTGTGTCCGAAACCAGTTTCAAAGAAGGAACGTTTGTTGCACAATTTGGATGTTGTTCGCGCTCTAAAATTCTATTTAGATGCTACAAAGGATTTTAGACAAACATCTTCCTTGTTTGTTGTTTATTCAGGTAAAAGGAGAGGTCAAAAAGCAACTTCTACCTCTCTCTCTTTTTGGATTAAAAGCATCATCAGATTGGCTTACGAGACTGCCGGACGGCAGCCTCCCGAAAGAATCACAGCTCATTCCACTAGGGCTGTGGCTTCCACATGGGCCTTCAAGAACGAGGCTTCTGTTGATCAGATATGAAGGGCAGCGACTTGGTCTTCACTGCACACTTTTACCAAATTTTACAAGTTTGATACTTTTGCTTCTTCTGAGGCTATTTTTGGGAGAAAGGTTTTGCAAGCCGTGGTGCCTTCCATTTAGGTGACCTGATTTGCTCCCTCCCTTCATCCGTGTCCTAAAGCTTTGGTATTGGTTCCCACAAGTAAGGATGACGCCGTGGACCGGACACACCTATGTTGGAGAAAACAGAATTTATGTTTACCTGATAAATTACTTTCTCCAACGGTGTGTCCGGCCCACGGCCCGCCCTGGTTTTTTTAATCAGGTCTGATAATTTATTTTCTTTAACTACAGTCACCACGGTACCATATGGTTTCTCCTATGCAAATATTCCTCCTTAACGTCGGTCGAATGACTGGGGTAGGCAGAGCCTAGGAGGGATCATGTGACCAGCTTTGCTGGGCTCTTTGCCATTTCCTGTTGGGGAAGAGAATATCCCACAAGTAAGGATGACGCCGTGGACCGGACACACCGTTGGAGAAAGTAATTTATCAGGTAAACATAAATTCTGTTTTTATTAGGCTTTATTTTCTGACACATTTTTACTTGATAAAACAATTCAAGTCTAAACTGAAAGTAAGGCTAAATTTTCTATTTCAGCAGCTTTTTCATTTCCCCATTGCTTTAAAATAAAACGATGCAACGTTTTAAACTGTCCGGTTTGACAAAACGGTTATTTATGGTACTCCGTGTACCTGGAAGCTATTTTTAGTGCCTCTGTGTCGCAGCAGTAATTTGAGCTCGGCAGTTGCGGTCACATTACCGGCTTTACTTCAAATAAGTCTTATTTGAAAAAGATTTATATTCATCAAGATCTCCAGTGCCAACCTGCGGTGTGTATTGCCACCGTGACTAGTGCGGCATCTTATTGGTTCGACGCCTTGTCTGATTCTCTTCAAGTAAAGACTTCCTTGGGTGAAATTCAGGATATGATTAAAGCTCTTAAAGGGACACTCAAGTCAAAATTAAACTTAAATATTCAGATACAGCATGCAATTTGAAACAACTTTCCAATTTACTTCAATTAACAAAATGTGTAGTGTTTTTTTTTTATATTTACACTTTTTGAGTCACCAACTCCTGAGCATGTGCAAAAATTCACAGCATATACGTATATGCATTTGTGATTGGCTGATGGCTGTCACATTATACAGGGTTGTGGAAATAGACATAACTTTTCAATTTATTTAACAAAAATCTACTACTCATTTGAAGTTCAGACTAAGTGCTATTGCATTGTCTTCTTATCATGCATTTGGTGATTATGCAAATCTACTGTATTGACTGGTCCTTTAAGTTGGCCAATTCCTTTATTGCAGATGCCATTTTACCGATTTGGTAGACTAGGAGCTAAAACTTCTAGTTTCACTGCCCTAGCCCTCAGGGTGTTTTGTGGTGGTTTGTTGTTGTTGTATAAAGCGCCAACAGATTCCGCAGCGCTGTCCATGGGATATGGTTATAATCCTGGTCTGCGGACGTTTCCTCTAAAGTCAAGCTTCTGGCAATTCCTTACAAGGGCACAACCTTGTTTGGACCTGGTTTGGCAGAAATGATCTCTGATATTACGGGTGGAAAAGGGTCTTTTCTACCTCAAGATAAGAAGAATAGGCCTAAAGGACAGAGTAATTTTCATTCCTTTCGTAACTTCAGAGGAAAGCCTTCCCCTTTTTCCAAGCAGGAACAATCAGTGTCTTCTTGGAAACTCCTCTGTCTTGGAACAAGGGGAAACAATCAAAGAAACCTGCAGCTGATTCCAAATCAGCATGATGGCTTTGCCCCCGATCTGGGATCAGATCAGATAGGGGGCAGACATTCTCAGTTCTCTCAAGCCTGGATACGAGATGTCCCAGATCCCTGGGCTGTGGACATAGTATCCCAGGGTTACAAATTGGAATTCAAGACTTTTCCTCCAAGAGGCAGATTCCTTCTCTCAAGATTATCTGCAGACCAGATAGAGAGAGAGAGGCGTTCTTGAAATGTATACAACATCTTTCCTCCCTGGGAGTGATAGTTCCAGTGCAGGATCAGGGTCTCAGGTTCTACTCTAACCTATTTGTGGTTCCCAAAAAAGAGGGAACGTTCTGTTACATTCTAGACTTGAAGTGTCCAAGCAAGTTTCTCAAAGTTCCCTCCTGCAAGATGGAGACTATACACTCCATTCTTCCTTTAGTACAAGAGGGTCAGTTCATGACAACCATAGAACTAAAGGATGCGTATCTTCATGTTCCTATTCACAGGGACCATCACAGATTCCTGAGATCTGCCTTTCTGGACAAACATTTCCGGTTTGTGGCCCTTCCATTTGGTCTAGCCATGGCTCCCAGAATTTTTTCAAAGGTTCTGGGGGCTCTTTTGGCAGTGATCCATTCTTGTGGAATTGCTGTGGCACCCTACCTGGACTACATATTGGTTCAGGCGCCATCTTTTCAATTAGCAAAATCTCACACAGAGATATTGTTGTCCTTTTCTCTTGTAAGATGTATCAAGTCCACGGATTCATCCATACTTGTGGGATATTCTCCTTCCCTACAGGAAGTGGCAGAGAGAGCACCCACAGCAGAGCTGTCTATATATCTCCTCCCTTAGCTCCAGCCCCCAGTCATTCTCTCTGCCTGCTTAACTGCTAGGAAGGGCAAAGTGAGTGTAGTGACAAAAATGTTAGTTTTTATTTTCTCAAGCAAAAGTTTATTTTAAATGGTACCGGTGTGTACTATTTACTCTCTGGCAGAAAAGGGATGCAAGGAGGAAGATGATCTTAGCATTTTGTAACTAAGATCCACTGCTGTTCTCACAAGGGCTGAAGAGTACAGGAAAACGTCAGTTGGGGGAACAGTTTGCAGACTAAACTGCATTAAGGTATGTTCAGTCTATTTTTTTTTCTAGACAGCCTGTGTTATTTCTAGAAAAGGCTGGCAATATCCCCATGAGGGAAAGGTAAGCTGTATTCAGTAAAGAGAAATCCAAGCTTGCATAAAGGGCTCATAGTTACTGGTGACACTAATAGGAAAAAAAAAAAGTTTGGTTTAGTTACAAATAAAACGTTTTTTTGAGGGACTTTAAGGGGTCTTTGTGGCTTGTTTAAGGGTTATTAACCCACATGGCTAGTTTAAGAAACACTCTGGTGTTTTTTAGGCCCCATAACATCGAGTGAGGTGGGAGGGGCCTATTTTCAGTTGCACAGTTTATTTACCTCAGAAGCATCCAGCTACTTCTCCAGAGATTCCTGCTGTATTTGAGGGCTGTAAAGAGGTTTTTCTTTCATGTAATTAGCAAGAGTCCATGAGCTAGTGACGTATGGGATATACATTCCTACCAGGAGGGGCAAAGTTTCCCAAACCTTAAAATGCCTATAAATACACCCCTCACCACACCCACAATTCAGTTTTACAAACTTTGCCTCCTATGGAGGTGGTGAAGTAAGTTTGTGCTAGATTCTACGTTGATATGCGCTCCGCAGCAAGTTGGGGCCCGGTTTTCCTCTCAGCGTGCAGTGAATGTCAGAGGGATGTGAGGAGAGTATTGCCTATTTGAATTCATTGATCTCCTTCTACGGGGTCTATTTCATAGGTTCTCTGTTATCGGTCGTGGAGATTCATCTCTTACCTCCCTTTTCAGATCGACGATATACTCTTATATATATACCATTACCTCTGCTGATTTTCGTTTCAGTACTGGTTTGGCTTTCTACAAACATGTAGAGGAGTGTCCTGGGGTAAGTAAGTCTTATTTTCTGTGACACTCTAAGCTATGGTTGGGCACTTTTTTTATAAAGTTCTAAATATATGTATTCAAACATTTATTTGCCTTGACTCAGGATGTTCAACATTCCTTTTTTTCAGACAGTCAGTTTCATATTTGGGATAATGCATTTGAACCAATCATTTTTTCTTACCTTAAAAAATTTGACTTTTTCCCTGTGGGCTGTTAGGCTCGCGGGGGCTGAAAATGCTTCTTTTTATTGCGTCATTCTTGGCGCAGACTTTTTTGGCGCAAAAAATCTTTTCTGTTTCCGGCGTCATACGTGTCGCCGGAAGTTGCGTCATTTTTTTGACGTTCTTTTGCGCCAAAAATGTCGGCGTTCTGGATGTGGCAACATTTTTGGCGCCAAAAGCATTTAGGCGCCAAATAATGTGGGCGTCTTATTTGGCGCTAAAAAAATATGGGCGTCGCTTTTGTCTCCACATTATTTAAGTCTCATTATTTATTGCTTCTGGTTGCTAGAAGCTTGTTCACTGGCATTTTTTTCCCATTCCTGAAACTGTCATTTAAGGAATTTGATCAATTTTGCTTTATATGTTGTTTTTTCTTTTACATATTGCAAGATGTTCCACGTTGCAACTGAGTCAGAAGATACTTCAGGAAAATTACTGCCCGGTGCTGGAGCTACCAAGCTAAGTGTATCTGCTATAAATTTTTGGTATCTGTTTCTCCAGCTGTTGTTTGTATTGCATGTCATGACAAACTTATTAATGCAGATAAAATTTCCTTTAGTACTGTTATATTACCTGTTGCTGTTCCGTCAACATCTAATTTTCAGAGTGTTCCTGATAACATAAGAGATTTTATTTTTTAAATCCATTAAGAAGGCTATGTCTGTTATTTCTCCTTCTAGTTTACATAAAAGTCTTTTAAAACTTCTCTTTTTTCAGATGAATTTTTAAATGAACATCATCATTCTGATACTGATAATGGTTCTCCTGGTTCAGAGGTTTCTGTCTCAGAGGTTGATGCTGATAAATCTTTGTATTTGTTCAAGATGGAATTTATTCGTTCTTTAATTTAAGAAGTATTAATTGCATTAGAAATAGAGGATTCTGGTCCTCTTGATACTAAATCTAAACGTTTAAATAAGGTTTTTAAATCTCCTGTAGTTATTCCAGAAGTGTTTAATCTCCCTGATGCTATTTCTGAAGTAATTTCCAGGGAATGGAATAATTTGGGTAATTCTTTTACTCCTTCTAAACGTTTAAGCAATTATATCCTGTGCCATCTGACAGATTAGAGTTTTTTGGGACAAAATCCCTAAGGTTATGGGGTTGTCTCTACTCCTGCTAAATGTACTACTATTCCTACGGCAGATAGTACTTCATTTAAGGATCCTTTAGATAGAAAAATTGAATCCTTTCTAAGAAAAGCTTACTTATGTTCAGGTAATCTTCTTAGACCTGCTATATTTTTAGTGGATGTTGCTGCAGCTTCAACTTTTTGGTTAAGAAGCTTTAGGGCAACAAGTCACAGATCATAATTTTATAGCATTATTATTATTCTATAACATGCTAATAATTTTATTGGTGATACCATCTTTTGATATCATTAGAGTTGATGTCAGGTATATGTCTCTAGCTATTTTAGCTAGAAAAGCTTTATGGATTAAACTTGGAATGCTGATATGTCTTCTAAGTCAACTTTGCTTTCCCTTTCTTTCCAGGGTAATAAATTATTATCTCAACTGTTAGGAGCGGTATCAGTTTGGAATATATCCAAGCCTTATAGAAACCTATAGCCAGCTCCTAAGTACCCATGTAGGTGCGGCCCTTATTCCAGCTCAGCTGGTATGGGGCAGATTACGTTTTCTTCAAAGAAATTTGGATCAATTCCGTTCTCAATCTCTGGTTTCAGAACATTGTTTCAGAAAGGTACAGAATTGGCTTCAAGTTAAGGCCTCCTGCAAAGAGATTTTTTTCTTTCCCGTGTCCCAGTTAACACAGCAAAGGCTCAGCATTTCTGAAATGTGTTTCAGATCTAGAGTTGGCTGGAGTAATTATGCCAGTTCCAGTTCTGGAACAGGGGCTGGGGTTTTATTTTATCTCTTCATTGTACCAAAGAAGGTAAATTCCTTCAGACCAGTTCCGGATCTATCAATATTGAATCGTTATGTAAGGATACCAACATTCAAGATGGTTACTGTAGGACTATCCTGCCTTTTGTTTAGCAAGGGCATTATATGTCTACAATAGATTTACAGGATGTGTATCTGCATATTCCGATTCATCCAGATCACTTTTAGTATCTGAGATTCTCTTTTTAGACAAGCATTACCAGTTTTGTGGCTCTACCGTTTGGCTTAGCCTCAGTTCCAAGAATTTTTTTCAAAGGTTCTCGGTGCCCTTCTTTCTGTAATCAGAGAACAGGGTTTTGGTATTTCCTTATTTGGACGATATCTTGTTACTTGCTTAGTCTTCTCATTTTCGAAGAATCTCATACGAATCGACTTGTGTTTTTTCTTCAAGTTCATGGTTGGAGGATCAATTTACCAATCAGTTCATTGATTCCTCAGACAAGGGTAACCTTTTTAGGTTTCTAGATAGATTCAGTGTCTATGACTCTGTCCTTGTCAGACAAGAGAAGTTTAACATTGATATCAGCTTGTCAAAACCGTCAGTCACAATCATTCCCTTTAGTAGCCTTATGCATGGAAATTTTAGGTCTTAGGACTGCCGCATCAGATGCGATCTCCTTTGCTCGTTTTCACATGCGACCTCTTCAGCTCTGTATGCTGAACCAATGGTGCAGGGATTACTCAAAGATATCTCAATTAATATCTTTAAACCGATTATACGACACTCTCTGACATGGTGGACAGATCACCATCGTTTAGTTCAGGGGGCTTCTTTGTTCTTCCGACCTGGACTATGATCTCAACAGATGCAAGTCTTACAGGTTGGGGAGCTGTGTGGGGGTATCTGTCAGCACAAGGGGTTTGGGAATCTCAGGAGGTGAGATTTCCGATCAATATTTTCAGAGCTCTTCAGTCTTGGTCTCTTCTGAAGAGAGAGTTGTTCATTTGTTTTCAGATAGACAGTGTCACAACTGTGGCATACATCAATCATCAAGGAGGGACTCACAGTCCTCTGGCTATGAAAGAAGTATCTCGAATTTTGGTTTGGGCGGAATCCAGCTCCTGTCTAATCTCTGCGGTTCATATCCCAGGTATGGACAATTGGAAAGCGGATTATCTCAGTCGCCAAACGTTGCACCTGGGCGAATGGTCTCTTCACCCAGAGGTATTTCCTCAGATTGTTCAAATGTGGGAACTCCCAGAAATAGATCTGATGGCTTCTCATCTAAACAAGAAACTTCCCTGGTATCTGTCCGGATCCCGGGATCCTCGGGCGGAGGCAGTGGATGCATTATCTCTTCCTTACAAGTGTCATCCTGCCTATATCTTTCCGCCTCTAGTTCTTCTTCCAAGGGTATTTTCCAATATTCTAAAGGAATGCTCGTTTGTCCTGCTGGTAGCTCCAGCATGGTCTCACAGGTTTTGGTATGCGGATCTTGTCCGGATGGCCTCTTGCCAGCTGTAGACTCTTCCGTTAAGACCAGTCTTTCTGTCTCAAGGTTCTTTTTTCCATCAGGATCTCATTACCTTAATTTTAAGGTATGGAGTTTGAACGCTTGATTCTTGGTCAAAGAGGTTTCTCTGACTCTGTGATTGATACTATGTGACAGGCTCGTAAATCTGTATCTAGAGAGATATATTATAGAGTCTGGAAGACTTATATTCTTAGTGTCTTTCTCATCTTTTTTCTTGGCATTCTTTTTGAATACCGAGAATTTTACAGTTTCTTCAGGATGGTTTAGTTAAAGGTTTGTCCGCAAGTTCCTTGAAAGACAAACCTCTGCTCTTTCTGTTCTTTTTCACAGAAGGATTGCTAATCTTCCTGATATTTATTGTTTTGTACAACCTTTGGTTCGTATAAAACCTGTCATTAAGTCAATTTCTCCTCCTTGGAGTTTGAATTTGGTTCTGGGGGCTCTTCAAGCTCCTCCTTTTGAACCCATGCATTCTTTGGTCGTTATATTACTTTCTTGGAAAGTTTTGTTTCTTTGCCCATCTCTTCTGCCAGAAGAGTCTCTGAATTATCTACTCTTTTTTTGTGAGTCTCCTTTTCTGATTTTGCATCAGGATAAGGCGGTGCTGCGAACTTCTTTTGAATTTTTTACCTAAGGTTGTGAATTCTAACAACATTAGTAGAGAAATTGTGGTTCCTTCATTATGTCCTAATCCTATGAATTCTAAGGAGAAATCATTGCTTTCTTTGGATGCTGTTAGAGCTTTGTAATATTATGTTGAAGCTACTAAGTCTTTCCGAAAGACTTCTAGTCTATTTGTCATCTTTTCCGGTTCTAGAAAAGGCCAGAAAGCTTCTGCCATTTCTTTGGCATCTTGGTTGAAATCTTTATTTCATCATGCCTATGTTGAGTCGGGTAACACTCCGCCTCAAAGGATTACAGCTCATTCTACTAGGTCAGTTTCTACTTCCTGGGCGTTTAGGAATGAAGCTTCGGTTGATCAGATTTGCAAAGCAGCAACTTGGTCCTCTTTGCATACTTTTACTAAATTCTACCATTTTGATGTGTTTTCTTCTTCTGAAGCAGTTTTTGGTAGAAACGTATTTCAGGCAGTGGTTTCAGTTTGAATCTTCTGCTTATGTTTTTTCATTAACATTTTATTCTGGGTGTGGATTATTTTAAGCAGGAATTGGCTGTCTTTATTTTATCCCTCCCTCTCTAGTGACTCTTGCGTGGAAAGATCCACATCTTGGGTAATCATTATCCCATACGTCACTAGCTCATGGACTCTTGCTAATTACATGAAAGAAAACATAATTTATGTAAGAACTTACCTGATAAATTCATTTCTTTCATATTAGCAAGAGTCCATGAGGCCTGCCCTTTTTTGTGGTGGTTTTGATTTTTTTGTATAAAGCACAATTATTCCAATTCCTTATTTTATATGCTTTCGCACTTTTTTCTTATCACCCCACTTCTTGGCTATTCGTTAAACTGAATTGTGGGTGTGGTGAGGGGTGTATTTATAGGCATTTTAAGGTTTGGGAAACTTTGCCCCTCCTGGTAGGAATGTATATCCCATACGTCACTAGCTCATGGACTCTTGCTAATATGAAAGAAATGAATTTATCAGGTAAGTTCTTACATAAATTATGTTTTTTCCCCACAAATCGTTCCTAAAGGGCAGGTAGGCGCCACAGCAGAGCTGTGGCAAGGTGCTCTTTTTTACAGAGTTTGTGCAGCTTTTTTTCTCTAAAAGGCACAGTACCGTTTTTGTTTAAAGTGTTATTTACTTTGATTAAAGTGTTTTCCATGCTTGCTTGTTACATTACTAGCCTGTGTTTAGAAGCCATTGTGGAACCCCCTCTTAGAATGTGTCCCACTTGCACTGATATGTCTATAAATTATAAAGAGCATATTTTAGCACTTAAAAATATTGCAATAGATGATTCTCAGTTAGAAGGAAATGAGGGTTCAGCATCTAGCTCTCCCCAAGTGTCACAACCAGTAACGCCCACACAAGTGACGCCAAGTACCTCTAGTGCGTCTAATTCATTTACTTTATTAGACATAACCACAGTTATGAATAAAACCCTCAGAGGTTTTCTCTAAACTGCCTGGTTTACAAGGCAAGCGTGTCAGCTCTGGGTTAAGAACAAATGCTGAGCCGTCTGATGCTTTAGTAGCCGTATCATATATACGCTCACAATGTTCTGAAGTAGGGGTAAGGGATTTGTTATCTGAGGGAGAGATTTCTGATTCAGGAAAGACGCTCCCTCAGACAGATTCTTATGACGGCCTTTAAATTTAAGCTTGAACACCGCCGCTTATTGCTCAAGGAGGTATTAGCTACTCTAGTCGATTGTGACCCTATAGTGGTCCCAGAGAAATTGTGTAAAATGGACAGATAATTAGAGGTTCCTGTTTACACTGATGTTTTTCCAGTCCCTAAGAGGATTGTGACTATTGTTACTAAGGAGTGGGATAGACCAGGTATTCCGTTCGCTCCCCCTCCTGTTTTTAAGAAAATGTTTCCCATATCTGACACCATACAGGACTCGTTGTAGACTGTTCCTAAGGTGGAGGGAGCTATTTCTACTATTGCTAAGCGTACAACTATACCTATCGAGGACTGTTGTGCTTTCAAGGATCCTATGGATAAAAAATTAGAGGGTCTCCTAAAGAAAATTTTTGTTCATCAAGGTTTTCTTCTCCAACCTATTGCATGCATTGTTCCTGTAACTACTGCAGCTGCTTTCTGGTTTGAGGCTCTCCAGGTGGAGACTCCATTAGAGGATATTATGGATAGAATTAAGGCCCTTAAGTTGGCTAATTCTTTCATTACAGATGCCGCTTTCCAAATGGCTAAATTAGCGGCAAAGAATTCAGGTTTTGCCATTTTAGCACGCAGGGCGTTATGGCTTAAGTCCTGGTCTGCTGATGTGTCATCAAAATCTAAATTGTTGAACATCCCTTTCAAAGGAAAGACCCTATTCGGGCCTGCACTGAAAGAAATTATTTCAGACATCACTGGAGGGAAAGGCCATGCCCTCCCTCAGGATATAACAAATAAGATGAGGACCAAACAAAATAATTTTCGTTACTTTCGGAACTTCAAGGGTGGTCCTGCTTCAGCTTCCCCTGCAGCAAAGCAAGAGGGGAATTCTGTCCAATCCAAGTCAGTCTGGAGACCTAACCAGGTTTGGAACAAAGGTAAACAGGCCAAGAAGCCTGCTGCTGCCTCTAAGACAGCATGAAGGGGTAGCCCCCGATCTGGGACCGGATCTAGTAGGGGGCAGACTCTCTCTCTTTGCTCAGGCTTGGGCAAGAGATGTTCACGATTCCTGGGCTTTAGAAATTGTGTCCCAAAGATATCTTCTGGACTTCAAAGACTCACCCCCCCCCCCCCCCCCCCGGGGGAGATTTCACATTTCTCAATTGTCTGCAAACCAGACAAAGAGAGAGGCGTTCTTACGCTGTGTAGAAGACCTACATACCATGGGAGTGATTCGCCCAGTTCCAAGAGCGGAACAAGGGCTAGGTTTTTACTCCAACCTGTTTGTGGTTCCCAAAAAAGAGGGAACTTTCAGACCAATCTTGGATCTCAAAATTCTAAACAAATTCCTCAGAGTACCATCGTTCAAGATGGAGACTATTCAGACTATTCTTCCTTTGATCCAGGAGGGTCAATATATGACTACCGTGGACTTATCTACACATCCCTATTCACAGAGATCATCATCAATTCCTCAGATTCGCCTTTCTGGACAGGCATTACCAGTTTGTGGCCCTTCCCTTCGGGTTCGCCACGGCTCCCAGAATTTTCACAAAGGTGCTAGGGTCCCTTTTGGCGGTTCTAAGGTTTTGGCGGGTATAGCAGTGGCGCCTTATCTAGATGACATCTTAATTCAGGCGTCGACTTTCCAGCTAGCCAAGTCTCACACAGAAAAGCCAACACGATGTCCGAGATCTCACGGGTGGAAGGTGAACATAAAAAAGAGTTTTCTCTCGTCCCTCTCACACGAGTTTCCTTCCTAGGGACTCTGATAGACTCGGTAGAAATGAAAGTATTTCTGACGGAGGTCATAAAATAAAAACTTTTAATCACTTGCCGAGCTCTTCATTCCATTCCTCGGACTTATGGTAGCGGCAATGGACATAGTTTCTTATGCCCGCCTACACCTCAGACCACTGCAACTATGCATGCTCAAACAGTGGAATGGGTATTATGCAGATTTATCTCCTCAACTGCATCTGGACCAAGAGACAAGAGATTCTCTTCTCTGGTGGTTGTCTCAGGACCACCTGTCTCAGGGAATATGTTTACGCAGGCCAGAGTGGCTCATAGTAACGACAGATGCCAGCCTGCTAGGCTGGGGTGCAGTCTGGAAATCCCTGAAAGCACAGGGCTTATGGTCTCGGGAGGAATCTCTCCTCCCGATAAACATTCTAGTACTGAGAGAGATATTCAATGCGCTTCAGGCGTGGCCTCAGCTAGCTGCGGCCAAATTCATCAGATTTCAGTCGGACAACATCACGACTGTAGCCTATATCAATCATCAAGGAGGAACATGGAGTTCTCTAGCGATGGAGGTAACCAAAATTATCCGATGGGCGGAGGATCACTCTTGCCATCTCTCTCAGGAATCCATATCCCAGGGGTAAAGAACTGGGAGGCGGATTTCCTAAGTCATCAGACTTTTCATCCGGGGGAGTGGGAGCTCCATCCGGAGGTATTTGCCCAGCTGACTCGGCTATGGGGCACACCAGAATTGGATCTGATGGCATCCCGACAAAACACCAAACTTCAGCGTTACGGTCCAGGTCCCGGGATCCCCAGGCGGTACTGATAGATGCTCTAGCAGTGCCCTGGTCCTTCAATCTGGCTTATGTATTTCCACCGTTTCCTCTCCTCCCACGTCTGTTTGCCAGAATCAAGCAGGAGAGAGCTTCGGTGATTCTGATAGCACCTGCGTGGCCACGCAGGACTTGGTATGCAGACCTGGTGGAGATGTCATCTGTTCCACTGTGGACTCTGCCAATGAGGCAGGACCTTCTAATCCAAGGTCCGTTCAAGCATCCAAATCTAATTTCTCTGCGTCTGACTGCTTGGAGATTGAACACATTCTATCAAAGCGTGGTTTCTCTGAGTCGGTCTGAAAATCTATCATAAGATTTGGCGCAAATATCTTTGTTGGTGTGAATCCAAGGGTTACTCATGGAGTAAGATTAGGATTCCTAGAATTTTTTATTTTCTCCAAGAAGGATTGGAGAAGGGATTATCAGCTAGTTCCTTAAAGGGACAAATATCTGCTTTGTCTATTCTTTTCCACAAATGTCTGGCAGATGTCCCAGACGTTCAAGCGTTTAGTCAGGCCTTGGTCAGGATCAAGCCTGTATTTAAACCTGTTGCTCCGCCATGGAGCCTAAACTTGGTTCTTAAAGTTCTTCAAGTGGTTCCGTTTGAACCTATGCATTCCATAGATATTAAGCTTCTATCTTGGAAAGTTTTGTTTTTAGTAGCTATCTCTTCGGCTTGAAGAGTTTCTGAGCTATCTGCTTTACAGTGTGAGTCACCTTATCTTATTTTCCATGCAGATAAGGTGGTTTTACGTACCAAACCTGGAATCCTTCCTAAGGTTGTTTCTAATAGGAATATCAATCAGGAAATTGTTGTTCCTTCGCTGTGTCCTAATCCTTAATCAAAGAAGGAACGTCTGTTGCACAATCTTGATGTGGTTCGTGCTTTAAAGTTCTACTTGCAAGCAACCAAAGATTTCCGTCAAACATCTTCATTGTTTGTCTATTCTGGTAAGTGGAGAGGTCAAAAGGCTACGGCTACCTCTTTCTTTTTGGCTGCAAAGCATCATCCGTATGGCTTATGAGACTGCTGGCCAGCAGCCTCCTGAAAGAATTGCTGCTCATTCTACTAGAGCAGTGGCTTCCACATGGGCTTTTAAAAATGAGGCTTCTGTTGAACAGATTTGTAAGGCGGCGACTTGGTCTTCGCTTTATACTTTTTCCAAATTTTCCAAATTCAATTCTTTTGCTTCTTCGGAGGCTGTTTTTGGGAGACAAGTTCTACAAGCAGTGGTGCCTTCCGTTTAAGGAACCTGTCTTGTCCCTCCCTTCATCCGTGTCCTAAAGCTTTGGTATTGGTATCCCACAAGTATGGATGAATCCGTGGACTCGATACATCTTACAAGAGAAAATAGAATTTATGCTTACCTGATAAATGTCTTTCTCTTGTGATGTATCGAGTCCACGGCCCTCCCTGTCTATTTAAGGTAGTATATTTTTATTTAAAAAACTTCTTCAGTCACCACTGCACCCTATAGTTTCTCCTTTTTCTTCCTAGCCTTCGGTCGAATGACTGGGGGGTGGAGCTAAGGGAAGAGCTATATAGATAGCTCTGCTGTGGGTGCTCTCTCTGCCACTTCCTATAGGGAAGGAGAATATCCCACAAGTATGGATGAATCCGTGGACTCGATACATCACAAGAGAGAAATTTATCAGGTAAGCATAAATTCAGTTTTTTTGTTCCCACGGATGGAATGTGAATCTGAAAAAAAAGTTCCCTTTCCCCTGCTACAAGAGTAGTGTTCTTAGGGACCATAATAGATTTTCTATTGATGAAGATTTTTCTGACAGAGGTCGGGAAAAACAAAATCATTTCCTCTTTCCTCTCTTCAGGCTTCTGCTTATCCTTCAGTGGCTCAATGTATGGATGTAATCGGTCTGATGGTGGCTTCCATGGACATCATTGCTTTTGCTCAATTCCATTTGAGACCTCTCCAGTTGTGCATTCTCAGACAATGGAATGGCGGCCATGCAGATCTATCTCAGAGAATAGAGTTAGATCAGTCGTCAAGGGATTCTCTCCCGTGGTGGATTTCTCAGGAACATCTGTCTCAGGGCACATGCTTTCGGAGACCTTCCTAGGTGATCGTGACCACGGACACCAGCCTGCTGGGCTGGGGAGCAGTCTGGAACTCGTTAAAAGCTCAGGGCCTTTGGACTCAGGAGGAATCTGCTCCACCCATCAACATCTTTGAGTTGAAGGGGATTTTACAATGCTCTATTGGCTTTGCATCAGTTGCCCTCAGCCCAGTTTATCAGGTTCCAGTCAGACAGCATAACCTTTGTGGCTTACATCAATCACTACAGAGGAACTCAGAGTTACTTAGCCATGAAGGTTACTCGGTTTCTTCAGTGGGTAGAGATCCACAATTGCTGTCTATCTGCCAGCCACATTCCAGGAGTAGACAACTGGGAAGCAAATTTTCTGAGCAGACAGACGTTTCATCCCAGGGAGTGGGAACTCCATCCGGAGGTGTTTTCCAGCTTAGTCTTCAAAAGGGAGGTGCCAGAGTTAGTTCTAATGGTGTACTGTCATGCTCTGGCGGTTCCTTGAGTTTTCAGGTTGGCATACATGTTTCCTCCGTTTGCTCTCCTTCCACGTGTCATTGCTCTTATCAAACAAGAGAGGGTGTCAGTGATTCTAATAGCCCCTGCGTGGCCTCGCAGGATCTGGTTTGCAGACCTAGTGGAGATGTTATCTCGCCCACCTTGGAGAATACCTCTGAGGAAGGACCTCCTGATTCAGGGTCCCTTCCTTCATTCAAATCTCGTTTCTCTGAAGCGGACTGCTTGGAGATTGAACGCTTAATTCTGTCTAAGCATGATTTTTCTGAGTCGATAATTGAGACCATGATTCAGGCTCGCAAGCCTGTTACTAGAAAGATTTACCATAAGATATGGCGTAAATATCTTTATTGGTGTGAATCCAAGGGCTACTCTTGGATTAGAATTCTAAGAATGTTATCTTTTCTTCAGGAAGGCCTGGAGAAGGGATTGTCAGTGAGTACCCTGAAGGGTCAGATTTCTGCTTTATCAGTTTTACTACATAAACGTTTGGCGTATGTGCCAGATGTGCAATCTTTTTGTCAGGCCTTGGTCAAAATCAGACCTTTCTTTAAGTCTGTTGCTCCTCCTTGGAGCCTTAACTTTGTTCTTAAAATTTTACAGCTAGCTCAGTTTGAGCAGTTGCATTCCATAGACATTAAGTTGTTATCTTGAAAGGTTTTGTTTCTCTTCTTCTCAAAGAGTCTCAGAACCCTCAGCTCTGCAGTGTGATTCCCCTTATCTTTTTTTTTCATGCCGATAAGGTGGTTCTTCGTACTAAGCTTTCCTTCCTAAGGTTGTTTCTAATAGAAATATCAATCAGGAAATTGTTGTTCCCTCTGTGTCCCTAATCCTTCTTCTTCCAAAGAACGTTTGTTTCACAATTTGGATGTTGTACGTGCTCTTAAATTCTACTTACGGACGATTAAGGATTTTCGCCAGTCCTCTGCCCTCTTTGTCTGTTTCTCTGGGAAACGTAAAGGTCAGAAAGCTACTACTCTTTCTTTTTGGTTACGAAGTATAATTCGTTTGGCTTATGAGACTGCTGGACAGCAGCCTCTTGAGAGAATTACGGCTCATTCCACAAGAGCCGTTTCCTCTTCTTGGGCTTTCAAAAATGAAGCTTCTGTGGAACACATTTGCAAGGCTGCAACTTAGTCTACTCTACATACTATTTCTAAATTTTACAAATTTGATACTTTTGCCTCGGCTGAGGCTACTTTTGGGAGAGTGGTTCTTCAAGTGGTGGTGCCTTCTGTTTAGGACTGCCTGTCTTGTCCCTCCCTATTTATCAGTGTCCTCTTGCTTAGGTATTGGTTCCCAACAGTGATTACTCAAGTCGTGGACTCACCATATCTTAGGAAAGAAAAACTAAATTTATGCTTACCTGATAAATTTGTTTCTTTCCGGATATGGTGAGTCCACGGCCCCACTGTTTTATTTTAAGACAGTTGTTCTTTTGACTATAACCTCAGGCACCTCTACACCTCGTGTTACTCCTTTTTCTCCATTTCCCTTTGGTCGAATGACTGGGGGTTGTGGGTAAGGGAGTGATACTTAGCAGTTTTAACTGTCTTGCTCTTTGCCTCCTCCTGCTGGCCAGGAGTGATATTCTCAACAGTAATTACTCAAGCCGTGGACTCACCATATCTGGAAAGAAACAAATTTATCAGGTAAGCATACATTTTTGTTTTTTTTACTAGACTGTCCCTTTAAGCCTTTTATTAAGCCAATTTCTTCTCCTTGTGGTCTTAATTTGGTTCCGAAGGTCTTGCAGGCTCTGTCTTTTGAGCCTAGGTATTAGGTGGATATTTAGCTTTTGTCTTGGAAAGTTTTATTCTTTTTGGCAGTTTCTTTTGCCAGGATGGTTGCTGAATTTTCTGCTTTTTGTTTTGATCCTCCTTATCTTATTGTTATTTTAAATAAGGCCGTGTTAAATGGACACCAGAATTTTTATTGTTTTAAAATATAGATAATCCCTTTATTAGCCATTCCCAAGTTTTGCATAACCAACATGGTTATATTAATATATCTTTTACCTCTGTGATTACCTTGTATCTAAGCCTCTGCAAACTGCCCCCTTATTTCAGTTCTTTTGACAGACTTGCACTTTAGCCAATCTGTACTGACTCCTAGGTAACTCTAAGTGCGTGAGCACAATGTTATCGTTATGACACACATGAACAACCTCTAGTGGTAAAAACTGTCAAAATATATTCAGATAAGAGGTGGCCTTCAAGGTCTAAGAAATTAGCATATGAACCTCCTAGGTTAAGCTTTCATCTAAGAATACCAAGAGAACAAAGCAAAATTGGTGATAAAAGTAAATTGGAAAGTTGTTTAAAATTGCATGCCCTATCTGAATCGTGAACATTTATTTTGGACTAGACTGTCCCTTTAAGGCTATTTTAATCAGGGGATAGTTTTTCCTTTTTCCTAGAATTCTTAGGAGAGGCTTCTCTAAAATGTGGATGTTGTTTGAGTTTTGAAGTATTATCTGCAGGCTATAAGGATTTTTTGTCAGTCTTCTAGTCTGTTTGAACTTTTTTTCTGCTTTTAGAATAGGGCAGAAATCTTCGGCTTTGGCTTTTTGGTTGACGTTTTTTAATCAAAGAGCTTATGTTGGAGGCGGGGTCGGTCTTTGCCTAGTCGATTCGCTATCCATTCTACCAGATCAGTTGCTTTATCGTGGCCATTTAGAGTGAGGCTTTTGGGGATCAGATCTGTAAAATGGTTAGTTGGTGGTCTTTATACATTCTTGCTGAATTCTGTGGTTTTGATGTTTTTGTTTCTTCAGAAGCAGCCTTTGGTAAAATATTTTATATTTATAGTATTATAAAAAAAGAGATTTTATTTATGTCCTGCCCTCATTACTTGTGGACTTCTCTGCTTGGGTATTAGTTTCCCAGGAGTAATGGATCGTGGACTCTCACCACCTGTATGATTGAAAACATAATTTATGCTTACCTGATAAATTCATTTTCTTTCATGTAATTAGCAAGAGTCCATGAGCTAGTGACGTATGGGATATACATTCCTACCAGGAGGGGCAAAGTTTCCCAAACCTCAAAATGCCTATAAATACACCCCTCACCACACCCACAATTCAGTTTTACAAACTTTGCCTCCGATGGAGGTGGTGAAGTAAGTTTGTGCTAGATTCTACGTTGATATGCGCTCCGCAGCAAGTTGGAGCCCGGTTTTCCTCTCAGCGTGCAGTGAATGTCAGAGGGATGTGAGGAGAGTATTGCCTATTTGAATGCAGTGATCTCCTTCTACGGGGTCTATTTCATAGGTTCTCTGTTATCGGTCGTAGAGATTCATCTCTTACCTCCCTTTTCAGATAGACGATATACTCATATATACCATTACCTCTGCTGATTCTCGTTTCAGTACTGGTTTGGCTTTCTACAAACATGATGAGTGTCCTGGGGTAAGTAAATCTTATTTTCTGTGACACTCTAAGCTATGGTTGGGCACTTTGTTTATAAAGTTCTAAATATATGTATTCAAATATTTATTTGCCTTGACTCAGAATGTTCAACTTTCCTTATTTTTCAGACAGTCAGTTTCATATTTGGGATTATGCATTTGAATTATTCATTTTTTCTTACCTTCAAAAATTTGACTCTTTTTTCCCTGTGGGCTGTTAGGCTCGCGGGGGCTGAAAATGCTTCATTTCTTTCATGTAATTAACAAGAGTCCATGAGCTAGTGACGTATGGGATATACATTCCTACCAGGAGGGGCAAAGTTTCCCAAACCTTAAAATGCCTATAAATACACCCCTCACCACACCCACAAATCAGTTTGTTCTGCTAATAGCTCCGGCATGGCCTCACAGGTTTTGGTATGCGGATCTTGTCCGGATGGCATCTTGCCAACCATGGACTCTTCCGTTAAGACCAGACCTTCTGTCTCAAGGTCCTTTTTTCCATCCGGATCTGAAATCCTTAAATTTAAAGGTATGGAGATTGAACGCTTGATTCTTGGTCATAGAGGTTTCTCTGACTCCGTGATTAATACTATGTTACAGGCTCGTAAATCTGTATCTCGAGAGATATATTATAGAGTCTGGAAGACTTATATTTCTTGGTGTCTTTCTCATCATTTTTCTTGGCATTCTTTTAGAATACCGAGAATTTTACAGTTTCTTCAGGATGGTTTAGATAAGGGTTTGTCCGCGAGTTCTTTGAAAGGACAAATCTCCGCTCTTTCTGTTCTTTTTCACAGAAAGATTGCTATTCTTCCTGATATTCATTGTTTTGTACAAGCTTTGGTTCGTATAAAACCTGTTATTAAGTCAATTTCTCCTCCATGGAGTTTGAATTTGGTTTTGGGAGCTCTTCAAGCTCCTCCGTTTGAACCTATGCATTCATTGGACATTAAATTACTTTCTTGGAAAGTTTTGTTCCTTTTGGCCATCTCTTCTGCTAGAAGAGTTTCTGAATTATCTGCTCTTTCGTGTGAGTCTCCTTTTCTGATTTTTCATCAGGATAAGGCGGTGTTGCGAACTTCTTTTGAATTTTTACCTAAAGTTGTGAATTCCAACAACATTAGTAGAGAAATTGTGGTTCCTTCATTATGTCCTAATCCTAAGAATTCTAAGGAGAAATCATTGCATTCTTTGGATGTTGTTAGAGCTTTGAAATATTATGTTGAAGCTACGAAATCTTTCCGTAAGACTTCTAGTTTATTTGTTATCTTTTCCGGTTCTAGGAAAGGCCAGAAAGCTTCTGCCATTTCTTTGGCATCTTGGTTGAAATCTTTAATTCATCTTGCCTATGTTGAGTCGGGTAAAATTCCGCCTCAAAGAATTACAGCTCATTCTACTAGGTCAGTTTCTACTTCCTGGGCGTTTAGGAATGAAGCTTCGGTTGACCAGATCTGCAAAGCAGCAACTTGGTCCTCTTTGCATACTTTTACTAAATTCTACCATTTTGATGTATTTTCTTCTTCTGAAGCAGTTTTTGGTAGAAAAGTTCTTCAGGCAGCGGTTTCAGTTTGAATCTTCTGCTTATGTTTTTTGTTAAACTTTATTTTGGGTGTGGATTATTTTCAGCAGGAATTGGCTGTCTTTATTTTATCCCTCCCTCTCTAGTGACTCTTGTGTGGAAAGATCCACATCTTGGGTAGTCATTATCCCATACGTCACTAGCTCATGGACTCTTGTTAATTACATGAAAGAAAACATAATTTATGTAAGAACTTACCTGATAAATTCATTTCTTTCATATTAACAAGAGTCCATGAGGCCCACCCTTTTTTGTGGTGGTTATGATTTTTTTGTATAAAGCACAATTATTCCAATTCCTTATTTTATATGCTTCGCACTTTTTTTCTTATCACCCCACTTCTTGGCTATTCGTTAAACTGATTTGTGGGTGTGGTGAGGGGTGTATTTATAGGCATTTTAAGGTTTGGGAAACTTTGCCCCTCCTGGTAGGAATGTATATCCCATACGTCACTAGCTCATGGACTCTTGTTAATATGAAAGAAATGAATTTATCAGGTAAGTTCTTACATAAATTATGTTTTTATTGCGTCATTCTTGGTGCGGGCTTTTTTGGCGCAAAAATTCTTTTCCGCCGGCGTTTATTCGTGGTTGCGTCATTTTT
>NC_069509.1:96626648-96806648 GCF_027579735.1 Bombina bombina
TTTAACTACTATTTGGAACCTGCTGATGGTGATTTTACATATTTTTTTCATTCTCGTTCAATGAAAGGAAAACTTTAAAAGCATTTTTAGTCAATGCTTTTCAGTGACCCTTATGGTTTATTAAGCTAGGAATAAATCCACACCTATTTTAGGAGCAGGTCTAATCTACCAGTGCTATAGTTCCTTCATGGAGTAACATTCATGAAATGTTTGCAAAAGACCTGTGGAAGGCAGTTGCTTGGTATTATTTTCATATTTTCCCATCTCTTTGGGAATTCCAGGTTATGCACTTTTTCTTATAGAATTCAGAAAATTCAGCCCCTGTGAAGTCTGAACTATAATTTCTCTCCAAACTCTTTGCTTATCGACCTATAGAAACTAATGAAGCTCTTTGGGTAACTGAAGCTGTCATTTTTTTCAGTTTTATTTTAAATGCAAGAAATACAACGTGCAATGTAATTTGTAAATGATACAAATAAACATACAAAGAATTTGTTAAAGTTACACAGTAACTGTTAAAAGTGTAATAAGAATTTGTAAAATCACAATCTGAAAAACACTGCTGTATACAAAATAAAATACAAAATAGCCAAATAGTGCAAAGTTTAAACATAATAAAACTTAATCTGAAGTGTAAAGTCATTTAAAATATAATACAAAGTATAAATGCAGCAGAAGTGTCATGTCAAGCAGTGCTATATTACCCTGGACAACAAGTAGCACCCCTTGGAGTAGTATAGCAAGTATAGTATCATCAAGCGCTACCCAGGTGCTGAATAAAAAATGGTCCGGCTCCTAAGCGTACACTCCTGCTTTTCAAATAAAGATACCAAGAGAACGAAGAAAATTTGATAATAGGAAGAAATTAGAAAGTTGCTTAAAATTGCATGGTCTATACGAATCATGAAAGAAAAAAAATTTGGTTTTCATATCCATTTAAGAATTTCACTAGAAATTATGCAGTGTTAAATCATTTCACCTGAGTGGAGAGCCTTAGATCATCAGGCCCAAAGCCTGAAAAAAAATGACAGCTTCAGTTTCCCAGAGAGCTTCATTACTAGTCACTGTCCTTAAAATAATTAACATAAAAATACATTTTAATCCCTACATTTAAGGCTATAATAATTTTATATTTTTTAAATACTATTCTATTAAATATATATTAAAATTTTTATGATTTTTGCTCATCTTACCTTTTTGGAGCCATTTAAATCACTATGCAGAGTGTAGATCTGCCTATGTGTGCTATTGTAGAGCAGTGTTTTATTTTTAAATCATGTAAATAAGCTTTTCTCTTGTTAAGTGTATCCAGTCCACGGATCATTCATTACTTGTGGGATATTCTCCTTCCCAACAGGAAGTTGCAAGAGGATCACCCACAGCAGAGCTGCTATATAGCTCCTCCCCTCACTGCCATATCCAGTCATTCTCTTGCAACTCTCAACAAAGATGGAGGTCGTAAGAGGACTGTGGTGTTTTATACTTAGTTTATTTCTTCAATCAAAAGTTTGTTCATTTTAAATGGTACCGGAGTGTACTGTTTATTTCAGGCAGTATTTAGAAGAAGAATCTGCCTGCGTTTTCTATGATCTTAGCAGAAGTAACTAAGATCCTTTGCTGCTCTCACATATTCTGAGGAGTGAGGTAACTTCAGAGGGGGAATAGCGTGCAGGTTTTCCTGTAATAAGGTATGTGCAGTTAAAATATGTTTCTAGGGATGGAATTTGCTAGAAAATGCTGCTGATACCGAAGTAATATAAGTAAAGCCTTAAATGCAGTGATAGCGACTGGTATCAGGCTTATTAATAAAGATACATACTCTTATAAAAGTGTATTTTAAAACGTTTGCTGGCATGTTTAATCGTTTTTTACATATGTTTGGTGATAAAACTTATTGGGGACTAGTTTTTTCCACATGGCTGGCTTGAATTTTGCCTAGAAACAGTTCTCTGAGGCTTCCCACTGTTGTAATATGAGTGGGAGGGGCCTATTTTGGCGTTTTTTTGCACAGCAAAAGTCGTATTGAGGGAGGTAAAAAGCCACAGTAGAGCAGTTGTTGTGTCTGTTTAAAAAACATTTTTGTCATTTGTTATTCCGTTTTTGGTATTAAGGGGTTAATCATCCATTTGCAAGTGGGTGCAATGCTCTGCTAACTTATTACATAAACTGTAAAAATTTCGTTAGTGTAACTGCATTTTTTCACTGTTATTTCAAAATTTGGGAAAATTTGTGTTTCTTAAAGGCGCAGTAACGTTTTTTTATATTGCTTGTAAACTTGTTTTAAAGGGTTTTCCAAGCTTGCTAGTCTCATTGCTAGTCTGTTTAAACATGTCTGACACAGAGGAACCTACTTGTTCATTATGTTTGAAAGCCATGGTGGAGCCCCATAGGAGAATGTGTACTAAATGTATTGATTTCACCTTAAAAAGTAAAGATCAGTCTTTATCTATAAAAGAATTATCACCAGAGGGTTCTGTCGAGGGGGAAGTTATGCCGACTAACTCTCCCCACGTGTCAGACCCTTCGCCTCCCGCTCAGGGGACGCACGCTAATATGGCGCCAATTACATCAGGGACGCCCATAGCGATTACCTTGCAGGACATGGCTGCAATCATGAATAATACCCTGTCAGAGGTATTATCTAGATTGCCTGAATTAAGAGGCAAGCGCGATAGCTCTGGGGTTAGGAGAGATACAGAGCGCGCAAATGCTGTTAGAGCCGTGTCTGATACTGCGTCACAGTATGCAGAACATGAGGACGGAGAGCTTCAGTCTGTGGGTGACATCTCTGACTCAGGGAAACCTGATTCAGAGATTTCTAATTTTTAAATTTAAGCTTGAGAACCTCCGTGTATTGCTTGGGGAGGTATTAGCTGCTCTGAATGACTGTAACACAGTTGCAATTCCAGAGAAATTGTGTAGGCTGGATAGATACTATGCGGTGCCGGTGTGTACTGACGTTTTTCCTATACCTAAAAGGCTTACAGAAATTATTAGCAAGGAGTGGGATAGACCCGGTGTGTCCTTTTCCCCACCTCCTATATTTAGAAAAATGTTTCCAATAGACGCCACTACACGTGACTTATGGCAGACGGTCCCTAAGGTGGAGGGAGCAGTTTCTAATTTAACAAAGCGTACCACTATCCCGGTTGAGGACAGTTGTGCTTTTTCAGATCCAATGGATAAAAAATTGGAGGGTTACCTTAAGAAAATGTTTATTCAACAAGGTTTTATTTTACAGCCCCTTGCATGCATTGCGCCTGTCACTGCTGCGGCGGCATTCTGGTTTGAGGCCCTGGAAGAGGCCATCCAGACAGCTCCATTGAATGAAATTATTGACGAGCTTAGAACGCTTAAGCTAGCTAACTCATTTGTTTCTGATGCCATTGTTCATTTGACTAAACTAACGGCTAAGAATTCCGGATTCGCCATCCAGTCGCGTAGGGCGCTATGGCTTAAATCCTGGTCAGCTGACGTGACTTCAAAGTCTAAATTACTCAACATTCCTTTCAAGGGGCAGACCTTATTCAGGCCTGGCTTGAAGGAAATTATTGCTGACATTACTGGAGGCAAGGGTCATACCCTTCCTCAGGACAGGGCCAAATCAAAGGCCAAATAGTCTAATTTTCGTGCCTTTCGAAATTTTAAGGCAGGAGCAGCATCAACTTCCTCCACTTCAAAACAAGAGGGAACTGTTGCTCATTCCAGACAGGCCTGGAAACCTAACCAGTCCTGGAACAAGGGCAAGCAGGCCAGAAAGCCTGCTGCTGCCCCCAAGACAGCATGAAGGAACGGCCCCCTATCTGGAAACGGATCTAGTGGGGGGCAAACTTTCTCTCTTCGCCCAGGCGTGGGCAAGAGATGTTCAGGATCCCTGGGCGTTGGAGATCATATCTCAGGGATATCTTCTGGACTTCAAAGCTTCTCCTCCACAAGGGAGATTTCATCTTTCAAGGTTATCAGCAAACCAGATAAAGAAAGAGGCATTCCTAAGCTGTGTGCAAGATCTCCTAGTAATGGGAGTGATCCATCCAGTTCCGCGGACGGAACAAGGACAGGGATTTTATTCAAATCTGTTTGTGGTTCCCAAGAAAGAGGGAACCTTCAGACCAATCTTTGATCTAAAGATCTTAAACAAATTCCTCAGAGTTCCATCATTCAAAATGGAAACTATTAGGACCATCCTACCCATGATCCAAGAGGGTCAGTACATGACCACAGTGGACTTAAAGGATGCATACCTTCACATACCGATTCACTAAGATCATCATCGGTTCCTAAGGTTTGCCTTTCTAGACAGGCATTACCAATTTGTAGCTCTTCCCTTCGGGTTGGCCACTGCCCCGAGAATTTTTACAAAGGTTCTGGGCTCACTTCTGGCGGTTCTAAGACCGCGAGGCATAGCGGTGGCTCCGTATCTAGACGACATCCTGATACAGGCGTCAAGCTTTCAAATTGCCAAGTCTCATACAGAGATAGTTCTGGCATTTCTGAGGTCGCATGGGTGGAAAGTGAATGTGGAAAAGAGTTCTCTATCACCACTCACAAGAGTCTCCTTCCTAGGGACTCTTATAGATTCTGTAGAGATGAAAATTTACCTGACGGAGTCCAGGTTATCAAAACTTCTAAATGCTTGCCGTGTCCTTCATTCCATTCCACGCCCGTCAGTGGCTCAGTGCATGGAAGTAATCTGCTTAATGGTAACGGCAATGGACATAGTGCCATTTGCGCGCCTGCATCTCAGACCGCTGCAATTATGCATGCTAAGTCAGTGGAATGGGGATTACTCAGATTTGTCCCCTCTACTAAATCTGGATCAAGAGACCAGAGATTCTCTTCTCTGGTGGCTTTCTCAGGTCCATCTGTCCAAGGGTATGACCTTTCGCAGGCCAGATTGGACGATTGTAACAGATGCCAGCCTTCTAGGTTGAGGCGCAGTCTGGAACTCCCTGAAGGCTCAGGGATCGTGGACTCAGGAGGAGAAACTCCTCCCAATAAATATTCTGGAGTTAAGAGCAATATTCAATGCTCTTCTAGCTTGGCCTCAGTTAGCAACACTGAGGTTCATCAGATTTCAGTCGGACAACATCACGACTGTGGCTTACATCAACCATCAAGGGGGAACCAGGAGTTCCCTAGCGATGTTAGAAGTCTCAAAGATAATTCGCTGGGCAGAGTCTCTCTCTTGCCACCTGTCAGCGATCCACATCCCAGGCGTAGAGAACTAGGAGGCGGATTTTCTAAGTCATCAGACTTTTCATCCGGGGGAGTGGGAACTCCATCCGGAGGTGTTTGCGCAACTGGTCCATCGTTGGGGCAAACCAGATCTGGATCTCATGGCGTCTCGCCAGAACGCCAAGCTTCCTTGTTACGGATCCAAGTCCAGGGACCCGGGAGCAACGCTGATAGATGCTCTAGCAGCTCCTTGGTTCTTCAACCTGGCCTATGTGTTTCCACCGTTTCCTCTGCTCCCTCGACTTATTGCCAAAATCAAACAGGAGAGAGCATCAGTGATTCTGATAGCGCCTGCGTGGCCACGCAGGACCTGGTATGCAGACCTAGTGGACATGTCATCTCTTCCACCATGGACTCTGCCTCTGAGGCAGGACCTTCTAATACAAGGTCCTTTCAATCATCCAAATCTAATTTCTCTGAGACTGACTGCATGGAGATTGAACGCTTGATTCTATCAAGGCGTGGCTTCTCCGAGTCAGTCATTGATACCTTTAATACAGGCTCGGAAGCCTGTCACCAGGAAAATCTACCATAAGATATGGCGTAAATATCTTTATTGGTGTGAATCCAAGAGTTACTCATGGAGTAAGGTTAGGATTCCTAGGATATTGTCCTTTCTCCAAGAGGGTTTGGACAAAGGCTTATCAGCTAGTTCTTTAAAAGGACAGATCTCTGCTCTGTCTATTCTTTTGCACAAGCGTCTGGCAGAAGTTCCAGACGTCCAGGCATTTTGTCAGGCTTTGGTTAGGATTAAGCCTGTGTTTAAAACTGTTGCTCCCCCGTGGAGCTTAAACTTGGTTCTTAAAGTTCTTCAGGGAGTTCCGTTTGAACTCCTTCATTCCATTGATATTAAACTTTTATCTCGGAAAGTTCTGTTTTTGATGGCTATTTCCTCGGCTCGAAGAGTCTCTGAGTTATCTGCCTTACATTGTGATTCTCCTTATTTGATTTTTCATTCAGACAAGGTAGTTCTGCGTACCAAACCTGGGTTTTTGCCTAAGGTGGTTTCTAACAGGAATATCAATCAAGAGATTGTTGTTCCATCATTGTGTCCTAATCCTTCTTCCAAGAAGGAACGTCTTTTGCATAATCTGGACGTAGTCCGTGCCTTGAAGTTTTACTTACAGGCTACTAAAGATTTTCGTCAAACATCTGCCCTGTTTGTCGTTTACTCTGGACAGAGGAGAGATCAAAAAGCTTCGACAACCTCTCTCTCCTTTTGGCTTCGGAGCATAATACGCTTAGCCTATGAGACTGCTGGACAGCAGCCCCCTGAAAGGATTACAGCTCATTCTACTAGAGCTGTGGCTTCCACCTGGGCCTTTAAAAATGAGGCCTCTGTTGAACAGATTTGCAAGGCTTCGACTTGGTCTTCGCTTCACACCTTTTCAAAATTTTACAAATTTGATACTTTTGCTTCTTCGGAAGCTGTATTTGGGAGAGAGGTTCTACAGGCAGTGGTTCCTTCCGTTTAAGTTCCTGCCTTGTCCCTCCCATCATCCGTGTGCTTTGGTATTGGTATCCCACAAGTAATGGATGATCCGTGGACTGGATACACTTAACAAGAGAAAACATAATTTATGCTTACCTGATAAATGTATTTCTCTTGTAGTGTATCCAGTCCACGGCCCGCCCTGTCCTTTTAAGGCAGGTCTAAATTTTATTAAACTACAGTCACCACTGCACCCTATGGTTTCTCCTTTCTCTGTTTGTTTCGGTCGAATGACTGGATATGGCAGTTAGGGGAGGAGCTATATAGCAGCTCTGCTGTGGGTGATCCTCTTGCAAATTCCTGTTGGGAAGGAGAATATCCCACAAGTAATGGATGATCCGTGGACTGGATACACTACAAGAGAAATACATTTATCAGGTAAGCATAAATTATGTTGTTTTTTTTTGGTAATATTTTCTTATGCATTTACACCGGAGTTTACATTATATAGTGACTGTGTGAGAGTTGCCATGGTGATGCTACTAGTCTTAATTATCCTTAATAATAGGTTCTGTAATTCTGACCCTTTTATTGCCATACATTGTTTAACTGTGACTCTCTCGATTAACAAAGAGAGCTGTTATGTTTCTTTCTTGTGCTTCAATTTAGGTCTAGCGATGAATATTCATGTTATTCTATCCTTTTTTTCTATCTGTATAACATTTTTAATATTCCTTTTTATTCTGGTATCTGTTTTTTTAAAACAGTTTGTGTATGGTGATCGCACTGTGTTCAATGAACAGCTGTGGGTTAAATCCGTAATATTATATATGCTTTAATTTATTAAAGTCTACTCCAGAATTGTTATTGTTTTAAAAGATAGCTAATCCCTTTATTACCCATTCCCCAGTTTTGCAAAACAAACACGGTTATATTAATATACTTTTTACCTTTTGGGATTTAGACTTGCATTTTAGCCAATCAGTGCTGACTTCTAGGTAACTCCACAGGAATGAGCACAATGTCTGTCACATATGAAATAATGCCCTCTAGCTTTAAAAAGTCAAATTTATTCAGATAAGAGGCGGCCTTCAAGGGCTAAGAAATTAGCATGTGAGCCTACCTAGCTTTAGCTTTCAACTAAGAAATACCAGGAGAACAAAGCAAATTTGATGATAAAGGTAAATTGTAAAATTGTTTAAAATAACATGCCCTATCTGAATCATGAAAGTTTAATGTTGACTAGACTGTCCCTTTAATGTAATTTGACTCTCCTTTGCAGTCATAAGGAGAGCTTATTTTTTTTCATATATAAAACTTTAAAAAGTTTGACATTAGTACCCAATTTTTATGTATAATTGATGTGTGCTAATATTACAGACCAAGGTTAGTCAATGTTTTCTTTAAATAATGCACTCTACATGAATGGTTAGATAAGCTTTGAGTTGTCAGTTTTAAGTGTGCGTCTTTTCTTTCCTTTTCAGAACTCTGTTTAAGGAGAGCCGACGTATTTGTCCACAGCTCAGTTCCATTTTGTGAGTTTTACAAAAATAATGTTATACTTTATTCTATACACGTTTCATGCAAAATGTCTAATTTAGATAAACAAGCAGATAAGTATTATATTGCTTCATTCTTTAAATAAATTGATGCCTCCTCCTTTTAGTTTATTTTTACATAATGTTTCCTGTTTGGTTATTCTTAAATTTGTTTTGTTTTTTTCCAATAGGCTTAAGAACAAAGTAGCAGTTCAACAGAAATTGAATTCAAAGGTAAACAAAATAGAGATATATTATTTCCCATATTTATATACTTTTTAGTCACTTTAACTCTAAGTATAACTTTCTTTGTCTACTAGGATTCTTCTCACAAACATGTAAACAAGTCTGATTCTCCCCCTTCTGAGACACCTGGACCTCCTGGAGCAGTTTCTATTTCAACCAAGGATGCATCTGCTCCTGTATCCTCTCCCTCTTTAGCTGCTGCATCTCCACTCTTAACTTACTCCCAGGACAACTCTCTTGATGGAGATCTTATTCATAATCCCCCGTCTCTTGAAACTGTGTCAGCACATTTGACAACTGTTAGTAATCGGACAGGAGGCTTCAGCTTTGACTTTCCATCTTCTCCGTTGTTAGAGAAAACTTTGCAGGTAGAGGAAAAGAAGAAACAATGTCCACCACCTTCTCAGACCATCTCCTCCAATTCCTTACAGCCACCTAAAGGGTTTTTGGTTGATACCTCTATGACATTAGCACCGGACAAAAAGACAGTAATCTCAAATCAAAGCTTGAAGTCTTCTGAAATCCAGCAGGAAAAGCAGAAACAAAATCATCACATGCAGTTAAAAACTCCTCAGCTGTCTAGCCCATCTTTGCAACCCTCTGTGAAACTTTACCAAATAAACAGTCAGCACACAAAGGGATCATTCCCACATTCTACTCTCAGTGGAAGCCCAAGGAGTACAGTTCTGTCACCTCCACAAAGGCCAGTCATCTCTCAAGCCAAACCTTCTAAACCTCAGGGTTTTCACCTCACATCTTCAAACAGCCTTCACAAACCCATAATGTCTCCAGGCCTTGTAGTCAAGCAACCAGGAAAACCTAGCTCCACTGTGCAGCAGGTGTACAGACCACCAGTACCCAGAAATCCAGTTCCTCCAAGCAGTAGCCCAGGAACTGCTAATGGCCAGAATTTAACTCTAACTGTTTCGATGAACCAGCCTCCTCCAAGCCACCCTAGAAATACTAACATTGTTCCTAATAAAAAACCCATTCAACCACCTCAGAAGCTAACTCTAGTGGCACCCCAACATTCAGGAGGAGGTACACATGGAGTAGCCAAGCTGCTGACATCCCCCAATATCAATGTAAGTATGTTGTGTGATAGGACAATTTTTTTTAACATCTAGAAAACAGAAATATATATATATATATATATATATATATATATATATATATATATATATATATATATATATATATATATATAATGTAATGTATGTCTATCTGGACTGATAGTGTGAGAAAAAAAATATTTTTCTCTAACACATCATTAAGAAATATATAATACTTGTAATCAGATCACATTTTTTACTGCTAAAGTTCCTTTGCGTGATTCTTTCACGCAATAATATGAAATACATACAAAAACAACATGTTGGCCATATCTATGTTAGAAAATATGTATTAATAAAAAAAAAAACACCAAAGTGCTTGACGCCATGATGTACAAACGTGTGTGCTAATGTGTTTAAAATAAAGTGTGTGTGCTAATGTGTATAAAATATAGTGTGTATGTCCTAATGTGCATAACATAAAATAGTGTATGTGTAGAATGTGCTAATGTGTATAAAATAATTCATGGGGCAATGCGGGACAGATGGCTAGCAACCCGGGACAGACCCCTAAAATCGGGACTATCCCACAAAAATCGGGACAGTTGGGGGGTATGTATGTGTAGTATATGCTAATGTGTATAAAATAAAGTGTGTGTAGTATATGCTAATGTGTATAACTATAAAGTGTGTGTGTGTAGTATGGGCTAATGTGTATAAAATAATGTGTATAAAATAAAGTGTATGTGTACTATGTGCTAATGTGTATAAAATAAAGTGTATGTGTACTATGTGCTAATGTGTATAAAATAAAGTGTGTGTGTAGTATGTGCTAATGTGTATAAAAACATAATTTATGCTTACCTGATAAATTTATTTCTCTTGTAGTGTATCCAGTCCACGGATCATCCATTACTTATGGGATATTCTCCTTCCCAACAGGAAGTTGCAAGAGGATCACCCACAGCAGAGCTGCTATATAGCTCCTCCCCTAACTGCCATATCCAGTCATTCGACCGAAACAAACAGAGAAAGGAGAAACCATAGGGTGCAGTGGTGACTGTAGTTTAATAAAATTTTAGACCTCCCTTAAAATGACAGGGCGGGCCGTGGACTGGATACACTACAAGAGAAATAAATTTATCAGGTAAGCATAAATTATGTTTTCTCTTGTTAAGTGTATCCAGTCCATGGATCATCCATTACTTATGGGATACTAATACCAAAGCTAAAGTACACGGATGATGGGAGGGACAAGGCAGGGATTAAGCGGAAGGAACCACTGCCTGAAGAACCTTTCTCCCAAAAACAGCCTCCGAAGAAGCAAAAGTATCAAATTTGTAAAATTTTGAAAAAGTGTGAAGCGAAGACCAAGTCGTGGCCTTGCAAATCTGTTCAACAGAGGCCTCATTTTTAAAGGCCCAGGTGGAAGCCACAGCTCTAGTAGAATGAGCTGTAATTCTTTCAGGGGGCTGCTGTCCAGCAGTCTCATAAGCTAGGCGTATAATACTCCGAAGCCAAAAGGAAAGAGGTTGCCAAAGCTTTTTGACCTCTCCTCTGTCCAGAATAAACGACAAACAGGGAAGATGTTTGACGAAAATCTTTAGTAGCTTGTAAGTAAAACTTCAAGGCACGGACTACGTCCAGATTATGTAAAAGACGTTCCTTCTTTGAAGGAGGATTAGGACACAATGATAGAACAACAATCTCTTGATTGATATTCTTGTTAGAAACCACCTTAGGTAAAAACCCAGGTTTGTTACGCAGAACTACCTTATCTGCATGAAAAATCAGATAAGGAGAATCACATTGTAAGGCAGATAGCTCAGAGACTCTCCGAGCCGAGGAAATAGCCATCAAAAACAGAACTTTCCAAGATAAAAGCTTAATATCCATGGAATGAAGGGATTCAAACGGAACTCCTTGAAGAACTTTAAGAACCAAGTTTAAGCTCCATGGGGGAGCAACAGGTTTAAACACAGGCTTAATTCTAACCAAAGCCTGACAAAATGCCTGGACGTCTGGAACTTCTGCCAGACGCTTGTGCAAAAGAATAGACAGAGCAGAAATCTGTCCCTTTATGGAGCTAGCTGATAATCCTTTGTCCAAACCCTCTTGGAGAAAGGACAATATCCTAGGAATCCTAACCTTACTCCATGAGAAATTCTTGGATTCACACCAGTAAAGATATGTACGCCATATCTTGTGATAGATTTTCCTGGTAACAGGCTTTCGTGCCTGTATTAAGGTATCAATGACTGACTCGGAGAAGCCACGCTTTGATAGAATCAAGCGTTCAATCTCCATGCAGTCAGTCTCAGAGAGATTAGATTTGGATGATTGAAAGGACCTTGTATTAGAAGGTCCTGTTTTAGAGGCAGAGTCCATGGTGGAAAGGATGACATGTCCACTAGGTCTGCATACCAGGTCCTGCGTGGCCACGCAGGCGCTATTAGAATCACTGATGCTCTCTCCTGTTTGATTTTGGCAATCAGTCGAGGGAGCAGAGGAAACGGTGGAAACACATAAGCCAGGTTGAAGAACCAAGGCGCTGCTAGAGCATCTATCAGCGTCGCTTCTGGGTCCCTGGACCTGGATCCGTAACAAGGAAGCTTGGCGTTCTGGCGAGACGCCATGAGATCCAACTCTGGTTTGCCCCAACGATGAATCAATTGAGCAAACGCCTCCGGATGGAGTTCCCACTCCCCCGGGTGAAAAGTCTGACGACTTAGAAAATCCGCCTCCCAGTTCTCCACGCCTGGGATATGGATTGCTGACAGGTGGCAAGAGTGAGTCTCTGCCCAGCGAATTATTTTTGACACTTCTAACATCGCTAGGGAACTCCTGGTTCCCCCTTGATGGTTGATGTAAGCCACAGTCATGATATTGTCCGACTGAAATCTGATGAACCTCAGTGTTGCTAACTGAGGCCAAGCCAGAAGAGCATTGAATATTGCTCTTAACTCCAGAATATTTATCGGAAGGAGTTTCTCCTCCTGAGTCCACGATCCCTGTGCCTTCAGGGAGTTCCAGACTGCACCCCAACCTAGAAGGCTGGCATCTGTTGTTACAATTGTCCAATCTGGCCTGCGAAAGGTCATACCCTCGGACAGGTGGACCCGAGACAACCACCAGAGAAGAGAATCTCTGGTCTCTTGATCCAGATTTAGCAGAGGGGACAAATCTGTGTAATCCCCATTCCACTGACTTAGCATGCATAATTGCAGCGGTCTGAGATGTAGGCGCGCAAATGGCACTGCCGCTACCATTAAGCCGATCACCTCCATACACTGAGCCACCGAAGGGTGCGGAATGGAATGAAGAATATGGCAAGCATTTAGAAGCTTTGATAACCTGGACTCAGTCAGGTAAATTTTCATCTCTACAGAATCTATAAGAGTCCCTAAGAAGGAGACTCTTGTGAGTGGGGATAGAGAACTCTTTTCCTCGTTCACTTTCCACCCGTGCGATCTCAGAAATGCCAGAACTATCTCTGTATGAGACTTGGCAATTTGAAAGCTTGACGCCTGTATCAGGATGTCATCTAGATACGGAGCCACTGCTATGCTTAGAACCGCCAGAAGTGAGCCCACAACCTTCGTAAAGATTCTCGGGGCTGTAGCCAACCCGAAGGGAAGAGCTACAAATTGGTAATGCCTGTCTAGAAAGGCAAACCTTAGGAACCGATGATGATCTTAGTGAATCGGTATGTGAAGGTAGGCATCCTTTAAGTCCACTGTGGTCATGTACTGACCCTCTTGGATCATGGGTAGGATGGTCCGAATAGTTTCCATTTTGAAAGATGGAACTCTGAGGAATTTGTTTAAGATCTTTAGATCCAAAATTGGTCTGAAGGTTCCCTCTTTTTTGGGAACCACACACAGATTTGAATAAAAACCCTGTCCTTGTTCCGTCCGCGGAACTGGATGGATCACTCCCATTTCTAGGAGGTCTTGCACACAGCGTAGGAATGCCTCTTTCTTTATCTGATTTGCAGATAACCTTGAAAGATGAAATCTCCCTTGTGGAGGAGAAGCTTTGAAGTCCAGAAGATATCCCTGAGATATGATCTCCAACGCCCAGGGATCCTGAACATCTCTTGCCCACGCTTGGGCGAAGAGAAAAAGTCTGCCCCCTACTAGATCCGTCGCCGGATAGGGGGCCGTTCCTTCATGCTGTCTTAGAGGCAGCAGCAGGCTTTCTGGCCTGCTTGCCTTTGTTCCAGGACTGGTTAGGTTTCCAGGCCTGCTTAGATTGAGCAAAAGTTCCCTCTTGTCTTGAAGCGGAGGAAGTTGATGCTGCACCTGCCTTGGAATTTCGAAAGGCACGAAAATTAGACTATTTGGCCTTTGATTTGGCCCTGTCCTGAGGAAGGGTATGACCCTTACCTCCAGTAATGTCAGCAATAATTTCTTTCAAACCAGGCCCGAATAAGGTCTGCCCCTTGAAAGGAATGTTGAGTAATTTAGACTTTGAAGTCACATCAGCTGACCAGGATTTGAGCCATAGCGCCCTACGCGACTGGATGGCGAATCCGGAATTCTTAGCCGTTAGTTTAGTCAAATGAACAATGGCATCAGAAACAAATGAGTTAGCTAGCTTAAGCGTTCTAAGCTTGTCAATAATTTCAGTCAATGGAGCTGTATGGATGGCCTCTTCCAGGGCCTCAAACCAGAATGCCGCCGCAGCAGTGACAGGCGCAATGCATGCAAGGGGCTATAAAATAAAACCTTGTTGAATAAACATTTTCTTAAGGTAACCCTCTAATTTTTTATCCATTGGATCTGAAAAAGCACAACTGTCCTCAACCGGGATAGTGGTACGCTTTGCTAAAGTAGAAACTGCTCCCTCCACCTTAGGGACAGTCTGCCATAAGTCCCGTGTAGTGGCATCTATTGGAAACATTTTTCTAAATATAGGAGGTGGGGAAAAGGGCACACCGGGCCTATCCCACTCCTTACTAATAATTTCTGTAAGCCTTTTAGGAATTGGAAAAACATCAGTACTCACCGGCACTGCATAGTATTTATCCAGCCTACACAATTTCTCTGGCACTGCAATTGTGTCACAGTCATTCAGAGCAGCTAATACCTCCCCAAGCAATACACGGAGGTTCTCAAGCTTAAATTTAAAATTAGAAATCTCTGAATCAGGTCTCCCCGAATCAGACACGTCACCCACAGACTGAAGCTCTCCGTCCTCAGGTTCTGCATATTGTGACGCAGTATCAGACATGGCTCTTACAGCATCTACGCGCTCTGTATCTCGTCTAACCCCAGAGCTATCGCGCTTGCCTCTCAATTCAGGCAATCTGGATAATACCTCTGACAGGGTATTATTCATGATTGCAGCCATGTCCTGCAAAGTAATCGCTATGGGCGTCCCTGATGTACTTGGCGCCATATTAGCGTGCGTCCCTTGAGCGGGAGGCGAAGGGTCTGACACGTCGGGAGAGTTAGTCGGCATAACTTCCCCCTCGACAGACCCCTCTGGTGACAATTCTTTTATAGATAAAGACTGATCTTTACTGTTTAAGGTGAAATAAATACATTTAGTACACATTCTCCTATGGGGCTCCACCATGGCTTTTAAACATAATTAACAAGTATCCTCTGTTTCAGACATGTTTGTACAGACTAGCAATGAGACTAGCAAGCTTGGAAAACACTTTAAAGCAAGTTAACAAGCAATAGAAAAAACGTTACTGTGCCTTTAAGAGAAACAAATTTTGACAAAATTTGAAATAACAGTGAAAAAAGGAAGTTACACTAACAAAATTTTTACAGTGTATGTAGCAAGTCAGCAGAGCATTGCACCCACTTGCAAATGGATGATTAACCCCTTAATAACAAAAACAGAATAATAAATGACAAAAACGTTTTTTAAACAGTCACAACAACTGCCACAGTCTACTGTGATTGTTACCCTCCTCAAACACGACTTTGAAGCCTTTTGAGCCCTTCAGAGATGTCCTGTATCATGCAGAGGGAAGCTGAATGTCTCTATTTTTATCTGCACAGAAAAGCACTAAAATAGGCCCTTCCCACTCATATTGCAACAGTGGAAAGCTTCAGGAAACTGTCTCTAGGCAGAAATCAAACCAGCCATGTGGAAAAAAACTAGGCCCCAATAAGTTTTGTCACCAAACATATATAAAAACGATTAACATGCCAGCAAACATTTTATATTACATTTTTATAAGAGTATGCATCTATATTAATAAGCCTGATACCAGTAGCTATCACTGCATTTAAGGCTTTACTTACATTAATCCGGTATAAGCAGCATTTTCTAGCAAATTCCATCCCTAGAAAAATATTAACTGCACATACCTTATTGCAGGAAAACCTGCACGCCATTCCCTCTCTGAAGTTACCTCACTCCTCAGAATATGTGAGAACAGCCATGGATCTTAGTTACTTCTGCTAAGATCATAGAAAATGCAGGCAGATTCTTCTTCTAAATACTGCCTGAGATAAACAGCACACTCCGGTACCATTTAAAAATAACAAACTTTTGATTGAAGAAATAAACTAAGTATAAAACACCACAGTCCTCTTACGACCTCCATCTTTGTTGAGTGTTGCAAGAGAATGACTGGATATGGCAGTTAGGGGAGGAGCTATATAGCAGCTCTGCTGTGGGTGATCCTCTTGCAACTTCCTGTTGGGAAGGAGAATATCCCATAAGTAATGGATAATCCGTGGATTGGATACACTTAACAAGAGAAATAAGGTGTATGTGTAGTATATGTTGTGTATAAAATAAAGTGTGTGTGTAGTATGTGCTAATGTGTATAAAATAGTGTGTGTATGTGTAGTATGTGCTAATGTGTATAAAATATAGTGTGTGTGTATTTTGTGCTAATGTGTATAAAATATATTGTGTGTGTGTGTAGTGTGTGCTAATGTGTAGTATGTGCTAATGTGTATAAAATAAAGTATGTGTGTAGTATATGCTAATGTGTATAAAATAGTATGTGTGTAGTATGTGCTAATGTGTATAAAATAGTATGTGTGTAGTATGTGCTAATGTGTATAAAATAGTATGTGTGTAGTATGTGCTAATGTGTATAAAATAAAGTGTGTATATTTCTTTCATGTAATTGGTAAGAGTCCATGAGCTAGTGACGTATGGGATATACATTCCTACCATTAGGGGCAAAGTTTCCCAAACCTCAAAATGCCTATAAATACACCCCCCACCACACCCACAATTCAGTTTTACAAACTTTGCCGCCTATGGAGGTGGTGAAGTAAGTTTGTGCTAGATTTCTACGTTGATATGCGCTTCTCAGCATGCTGAAGCCCGATTCCTCTCAGAGTGCAGTGAATGACCGAGGGATGTGAAGGGAGTATTACCTATTGAATGCAATGGTCATCCTAACGGGGATCTATTTCATAGGTTCTCTGTTATCGGTCGTAGAGATTCATCTCCTACCTCCCTTTTCAGATCGACGATATACTCTCATATACCATTACCTCTGCTGATTCTCGTTTCAGTACTGGTTTGGCTATCTACTTTATGTAGATGAGTGTCTTTTGGTAAGTATGTTTTCCTTTATTAAGACACTCTCATCTATGGTTTGGCACTTAAAATGTAAAGTTCTAAATATAATGTTTGTACTTATATTTGCCATGATTCAGGTTTATCAGTATATTTCCTTTTTGCAGACTGTCAGTTTCATTTTGGGAAATGCACACATACATATATATATATATATGTATATGTATATATATATATATATATATATATATATATATATATATATATATATATATATATATATATATATATGTATATGTATATAAAATTTACCTGAAATTTTTCAAATTGACTTTTCTTTCATGTAATTGGCAAGAGTCCATGAGCTAGTGATACATGGGATATACAATCCTACCAGGAGGGGCAAAGTTTCCCAAACCTCAAAATGCCTATAAATACACCCCTCACCACACCCACAATTCAGTTTTACAAACTTTGCCTCCTATGGAGGTGGTGAAGTAAGTTTGTGCTAAGATTTCTACGTAGATATGCGCTTCTCAGCATTGTTGAAGCCCGATTCCTCTCAGAGTACAGCGAATGTCAGAGGGACGTGAAGGGAGTATCGCTTTTTTGAATACGATGATTTCCCTAACGGGGGTCTATTTCATAAGTTCTCTGTTATCGGTCGTAGAGATTCATCTCCTACCTCCCTTTTCAGATCGACGATATACTCTCAATTTACCATTACCTCTACTAATAACCGTTTTAGTACTGGTTTGGCTATCTGCTATATGTGGATGGGTGTCTTTTGGTAAGTATGTTTTCATTTACTTAAGACACTCTCAGCTATAGTTTGGCACTTTATGCATTTATTTAAAGTTCTAAATATATGTATTGTACTTATATTTGCCTTGAGTCAGGTTCATGTATTTCCTTCTGCAGACTGTCAGTTTCATATTTGGGAATGTAAACATTTTTAAGAAATGTATTTCTTACCTGGGGTTTAGTCTTTTTTTTTTCAATTGACTACTTCTTGCAATTGCGGGTATTAGGCCCGCGGGTGCGTCAAATGCTTATCTTTATTGCGTCATTCTTGGCGTGAAAAAAATTTTGGCGCGAAAAAGTAAGTTTATGACACAACTTCGTCATTTCTGGCGTCATACGTGATGCCGAGACCTTTCACATTGCGGCGTCATTAGTGATGCAAGTGTGTCATTTCCGGTCATTTTTGGCGCCAAAAAAGAGTTTACGTTACGTTGTGCGTCATACTTGGCGCCAAACTTTTTTCATTATTTCAATACCCCTTGTTTGTTTGCCTCTTGCATTTTGCTTTCAGAGGCCTATGCTATTGCATTTTTTCGCATTCCTGAAACTGTCATATAAGGAAATAGATAATTTTGCTTTATATGTTGTTTTTTCTCTTACATTGTGCAAGATGTCCCAATCTGATCCTGCCTCAGAAGTTTCTGCTGGAACATTGCTGCCTGACATCGGTTCTACCAAAGCTAAGTGCATTTGTTGTAAAATTGTAGAAATTATTCCACCGAATGTCATTTGTAATAGTTGTCATGATAAACTTTTACATGCAAGTAGTGTTTCCATCAGTAATAGTACATTGCCAGTTGCAGTTCCTTCAACTTCTAATGTGCATGATATACCTGCAAATTTTAAAGAATTTGTTTCTGATTCTATTATGAAGGCTTTGTCTGCATTTCCACCTTCTAATAAACATAAAAGGTCTTTTAAAATTTCTCATTTAGCTGATGAAATTTCAAATGACAAACTACATCATAATTCATCCCCTTCTGATGAGGATCTATCTGAAACAGAAGATCCTTCCTCAGACATTGACACTGACAAATCTACTTATTTATTTAAAATAGAGTATATGCGTTCTTTATTAAAAGAAGTGTTAATTACTTTGGATAGTGAGGTAATCAGTCCTATTGACGTTCAGTCTAATAAACGTTTAAATGCTTTTTTTAAACCTCCTGTGGTTTCCCCAGGGTTTTTTCCCATTCCTGAGGATATTTCTGATATGATTTCTAGGGAATGGAATAAGCCAGGTATTTCTTTTATTCCTTCTTCAAGGTTTAAAAAATTGTATCCTTTACCAGCAAAATCTATAGAGTTTTGGGAAAAAAATCCCCAAAGTTGATGGGGCTATTTCTACTCTTGCTAAACGTACCACTATTCCTAGATAGTACTTCCTTTAAGGATCCTTTAGATAGGAAGCTTGAATCTTATCTAAGAAAGGCCTATTTATATTCAGGTCATCTTCTCAGACCTGCTATTTCTCCAACATAGGTGTGTCCGGTCCACTGCGTCATCCTTACTTGTGGGATATTCTCTTCCCCAACAGGAAATGGCAAAGAGCCCAGCAAAGCTGGTCACATGATCCCTCCTAGGCTCCGCCTTCCCCAGTCATTCTCTTTGCCGTTGTACAGGCAACATCTCCACGGAGATGGCTTAGAGTTTTTTAGTGTTTAACTGTAGTTTTTATTATTCAATCAAGAGTTTGTTATTTTAAAATAGTGCTGGTATGTACTATTTACTCTGAAACAGAAAAGAGATGAAGATTTCTGTTTGTAAGAGGAAAATGATTTTAGCAACCGTTACTAAAATCGATGGCTGTTTCCACACAGGACTGTTGAGAGGAATTAACTTCAGTTGGGGGAACAGTGAGCAGACTTTTGCTGCTTGAGGTATGACACATTCTAAAAAGACGATGTAATGCTGGAAGCTGTCATTTTCCCTATGGGATCCGGTAAGCCATTTTTATTACAGACAGAAAAAAAGGGCTTCACAAGGGCTTTTTAAGACTGTAGACATTTTCTGGGCTAAATCGATTTATATATAAACATATTTTATACTCCATAGCCTTGAGGAATTATTTTAATCTTGGGAATTTCTCCAACATAGGTGTGTCCGGTCCACGGCGTCATCCTTACTTGTGGGATATTCTCTTCCCCAACAGGAAATGGCAAAGAGCCCAGCAAAGCTGGTCACATGATCCCTCCTAGGCTCCGCCTACCCCAGTCATTCTCTTTGCCGTTGTACAGGCAACATCTCCACGGAGATGGCTTAGAGTTTTTTAGTGTTTAACTGTAGTTTTTCATTATTCAATCAAGAGTTTGTTATTTTCAAATAGTGCTGGTACGTACTATTTACTCAGAAACAGAAAAGAGATGAAGAATTCTGTTTGTATGAGGAAAATGATTTTAGCAACCGTAACTAAAATCCATGGCTGTTCCACACAGGACTGTTGAGAGCAATTAACTTCAGTTGGGGGAACAGTTTGCAGTCCCTTGCTGCTTGAGGTATGACACATTCTAACAAGACGATGTAATGCTGGAAGCTGTCATTTTCCCTATGGGATCCGGTAAGCCATGTTTATTACGATTGTAAATAAGGGCTTCACAAGGGCTTATTTAAACTGTAGACTTTTTCTGGGCTAAATCGATTGATTATTAACACATATTTAGCCTTGAGGAATCATTTTATCTGGGTATTTTGATATAATAATATCGGCAGGCACTGTTTTAGACACCTTATTCTTTAGGGGCTTTCCCAAAGCATAGGCAGAGTCTCATTTTCGCGCCGGTGTTGCGCACTTGTTTTTGAGAGGCATGGCATGCAGTCGCATGTGAGAGGAGCTCTGATACTTATAAAAGACTTCTGAAGGCGTCATTTGGTATCGTATTCCCCTTTGGGTTTGGTTGGGTCTCAGCAAAGCAGATACCAGGGACTGTAAAGGGGTTTAAAGCTTAAAACGGCTCCGGTTCCGTTATTTTAAGGGTTAAAGCTTCCAAAATTGGTGTGCAATATTTTCAAGGCTTTAAGACGCTGTGGTGAAAATTTGGTGAATTTTGAACAATTCCTTCATGTTTTTTCGCAATTGCAGTAATAAAGTGTGTTCAGTTTAAAATTTAAAGTGACAGTAACGGTTTTATTTTAAAACGTTTTTTGTACTTTCTGATCAAGTTTATGCCTGTTTAACATGTCTGAACTACCAGATAGACTGTGTTCTGAATGTGGGGAAGCCAGAATTCCTATTCATTTAAATAAATGTGATTTATGTGATAATGACAATGATGCCCAAGATGATTCCTCAAGTGAGGGGAGTAAGCATGGTACTGCATCATTCCCTCCTTCGTCTACACGAGTCTTGCCCACTCAGGAGGCCCCTAGTACATCTAGCGCGCCAATACTCCTTACTATGCAACAATTAACGGCTGTAATGGATAATTCTGTCAAAAACATTTTAGCCAAAATGAACCCTTGTCAGCGTAAGCGTGGCTGCTCTGTTTTAGTTACTGAAGAGCATGACGACGCTGATATTAATATCTCTGAAGGGCCCCTAACCCAATCTGAGGGGGCCAGGGAGGTTTTGTCTGAGGGAGAAATTACTGATTTAGGGAACATTTCTCAGCAGGCTGAATCTGATGTGATTACATTTAAATTTAAATTGGAACATCTCCGCATTTTGCTTAAGGAGGTATTATCCACTCTGGATGATTGTGAAAATTTAGTCATCCCAGAGAAACTATGTAAAATGGACAAGTTCCTAGAGGTGCCGGGGCTCCCAGAAGCTTTTCCTATACCCAAGCGGGTGGCGGACATTGTTAATAAAGAATGGGAAAGGCCCGGTATTCCTTTCGTCCCTCCCCCCATATTTAAAAAATTGTTTCCTATGGTCGACCCCAGAAAGGACTTATGGCAGTCAGTCCCCAAGGTCGAGGGAGCGGTTTCTACTTTAAACAAACGCACCACTATTCCCATAGAGGATAGTTGTGCTTTCAAAGATCCTATGGATAAAAAATTAGAAGGTTTGCTTAAAAAGATGTTTGTTCAGCAGGGTTACCTTCTACAACCCATTTCATGCATTGTCCCTGTCACTACTGCCGCATATTTCTGGTTTGATGAACTGCTTAAGGTGCTCGATAGTGACTCTCCTCCTTATGAGGAGATTATGGACAGAATCAATGCTCTCAAATTGGCTAATTCTTTCACTCTAGACGCCTCTTTGCAATTGGCTAAGTTAGCGGCTAAGAACTCTGGGTTTGCTATTGTGGCGCGCAGAGCGCTTTGGTTGAAATCTTGGTCGGCTGATGCGTCTTCCAAGAACAAGCTACTAAACATTCCTTTCAAGGGGAAAACGCTGTTTGGTCCTGACTTGAAAGAGATTATCTCTGATATCACTGGGGGTAAGGGCCACGCCCTTCCTCAGGATCGGCCCTTCAAGGCAAAAAATAGACCTAATTTTCGTCCCTTTCGTAAAAACGGACCAGCCCAAGGTGCTACGTCCTCTAAGCAAGAGGGTAATACTTCTCAGGCCAAGCCAGCTTGGAGACCAATGCAAGGCTGGAACAAGGGAAAGCAGGCCAAGAAACCTGCCACTGCTACCAAGACAGCATGAAATATTGGCCCCCGATCCGGGACCGGATCTGGTGGGGGGCAGACTCTCTCTCTTCGCTCAGGCTTGGGCAAGAGATGTTCTGGATCCTTGGGCGCTAGAAATAGTCTCCCAGGGTTATCTTCTGGAATTCAAGGGACTTCCCCCAAGGGGGAGGTTCCACAGGTCGCAGTTGTCTTCAGACCACATAAAAAGACAGGCGTTCTTACATTGTGTAGAAGACCTGTTAAAAATGGGAGTGATTCATCCTGTTCCATTAAGAGAACAAGGGATGGGGTTCTACTCCAATCTGTTCATAGTTCCCAAAAAAGAGGGAACGTTCAGACCAATCCTAGATCTCAAGATCTTAAACAAATTTCTCAAGGTCCCATCGTTCAAGATGGAAACCATTCGAACTATCCTTCCTTCCATCCAGGAAGGTCAATTCATGACCACGGTGGATTTAAAGGATGCGTATCTACATATTCCTATCCACAAGGAACATCATCGGTTCCTAAGGTTTGCATTCCTGGACAAACATTACCAGTTCGTGGCGCTTCCTTTCGGATTAGCCACTGCTCCAAGGATTTTCACAAAGGTACTAGGGTCCCTTCTAGCGGTGCTAAGACCAAGGGGCATTGCAGTAGTACCTTACCTGGACGACATTCTGATTCAAGCGTCGTCCCTTCCTCAAGCAAAGGCTCACACGGACATTGTCCTGGCCTTTCTCAGATCTCACGGCTGGAAAGTGAACGTGGAAAAGAGTTCTCTATCCCCGTCAACAAGGGTTCCCTTCTTGGGAACAATTATAGACTCCTTAGAAATGAGGATCTTTCTAACAGAGGCCAGAAAAACAAAGCTTCTGGACTCTTGTCGGATACTTCATTCCGTTCCTCTTCCTTCCATAGCTCAGTGCATGGAAGTGATCGGGTTGATGGTGGCGGCGATGGACATAGTTCCTTTTGCGCGCATTCATCTAAGACCATTACAACTGTGCATGCTCAGTCAGTGGAATGGGGACTATACAGACTTGTCTCCGAAGATACAAGTAAATCAGAGAACCAGAGACTCACTCCGTTGGTGGCTGTCCCTGGACAATCTGTCTCAAGGGATGATGTTCCACAGACCAGAGTGGGTCATTGTCACGACCGACGCCAGTCTGATAGGCTGGGGCGCGGTCTGGGGATCCCTGAAAGCTCAGGGTCTTTGGTCTCGAGAAGAATCTCTTCTACCGATAAATATTCTGGAACTGAGAGCGATATTCAATGCTCTCCAGGCCTGGCCCCAGCTTGCGAGGACCAGGTTCATACGGTTTCAATCAGACAACATGACGACTGTTGCGTACATCAACCATCAGGGGGGAACAAGGAGTTCCCTAGCGATGGAAGAAGTAACCAAAATTATTCTTTGGGCGGAGTCTCACTCCTGCCACCTGTCTGCTATCCACATCCCAGGAGTGGAAAATTGGGAAGCGGATTTTCTGAGTCGGCAGACATTGCATCCGGGGGAGTGGGAACTCCATCCGGAAATCTTTGCCCAAGTCACTCACCTGTGGGGCATTCCAGACATGGATCTGATGGCCTCTCGTCAGAACTTCAAAGTTCCTTGCTACGGGGCCAGATCCAGGGATCCCAAGGCGGCTCTAGTGGATGCACTAGTAGCACCTTGGACCTTCAAACTAGCTTATGTGTTCCCGCCATTTCCTCTCATCCCCAGGCTGATAGCCAGGATCAAGCAGGAGAGGGTGTCGGTGATCTTGATAGCTCCTGCGTGGCCACGCAGGACTTGGTATGCAGATCTGGTGAATATGTCATCGGCTCCACCTTGGAAGCTACCTTTGAGACGAGACCTTCTTGTTCAGGGTCCGTTCGAACATCCGAATCTGGTTTCACTCCAGCTGACTGCTTGGAGATTGAACGCTTGATTTTATCGAAGCGAGGATTCTCAGATTCTGTTATCGATACTCTTGTTCAGGCCAGAAAGCCTGTGACTAGAAAGATTTACCACAAAATTTGGAAAAAATATATCTGTTGGTGTGAATCTAAAGGATTCCCTTGGGACAAGGTTAAGATTCCTAGGATTCTATCCTTCCTTCAAGAAGGATTGGAAAAAGGATTATCTGCAAGTTCCCTGAAGGGACAGATTTCTGCCTTGTCGGTATTACTTCACAAAAAGCTGGCAGCTGTGCCAGATGTTCAAGCCTTTGTTCAGGCTCTGGTTAGAATCAAGCCTGTTTACAAACCTTTGACTCCTCCTTGGAGTCTCAATTTAGTTCTTTCAGTTCTTCAGGGGGTTCCGTTTGAACCCTTACATTCCGTTGATATTAAGTTATTATCTTGGAAAGTTTTGTTTTTAGTTGCGATTTCTTCTGCTAGAAGAGTCTCAGAATTATCTGCTCTGCAGTGTTCTCCTCCTTATCTGGTGTTCCATGCAGATAAGGTGGTTTTACGTACTAAACCTGGTTTTCTTCCAAAAGTTGTTTCTAACAAAAACATTAACCAGGAGATTATCGTACCTTCTCTGTGTCCAAAACCAGTTTCAAAGAAGGAACGTTTGTTGCACAATTTGGATGTTGTTCGCGCTCTAAAATTCTATTTAGATGCTACAAAGGATTTTAGACAAACATCTTCCTTGTTTGTTGTTTATTCAGGTAAAAGGAGAGGTCAAAAAGCAACTTCTACCTCTCTCTCTTTTTGGATTAAAAGCATCATCAGATTGGCTTACGAGACTGCCGGACGGCAGCCTCCCGAAAGAATCACAGCTCATTCCACTAGGGCTGTGGCTTCCACATGGGCCTTCAAGAACGAGGCTTCTGTTGATCAGATATGTAGGGCAGCGACTTGGTCTTCACTGCACACTTTTACCAAATTTTACAAGTTTGATACTTTTGCTTCTTCTGAGGCTATTTTTGGGAGAAAGGTTTTGCAAGCCGTGGTGCCTTCCATTTAGGTGACCTGATTTGCTCCCTCCCTTCATCCGTGTCCTAAAGCTTTGGTATTGGTTCCCACAAGTAAGGATGACGCCGTGGACCGGACACACCTATGTTGGAGAAAACAGAATTTATGTTTACCTGATAAATTTCTTTCTCCAACGGTGTGTCCGGTCCACGGCCCGCCCTGGTTTTTTTAATCAGGTCTGATATTTTATTTTCTTTAACTACAGTCACCACGGTACCATATGGTTTCTCCTATGCAAATATTCCTCCTTAACGTCGGTCGAATGACTGGGGTAGGCGGAGCCTAGGAGGGATCATGTGACCAGCTTTGCTGGGCTCTTTGCCATTTCCTGTTGGGGAAGAGAATATCCCACAAGTAAGGATGACGCCGTGGACCGGACACACCGTTGGAGAAAGAAATTTATCAGGTAAACATAAATTCTGTTTTTGTAAAATAACCGGCAGGCACTGTATTGGACACCTTATTCTCTAGGGACTTTCCCTAATCATAGGCAGAGTCTCATTTTCGCGCCTGTATTGCGCACTTGTTTTTGAGAAGCATGACATGCAGATGCATGTGTGAGGAGCTCTGATACATAGAAAAGACTTTCTGAAGGCGTCATTTGGTATCGTATTCCCCTTTGGGCTTGGTTGGGTCTCAGCAAAGCAGATACCAGGGACTGTAAAGGGGTTAAATATAAAAACGGCTCCGGTTCCGTTATTTTAAGGGTTAAAGCTTCCAAATTTGGTGTGCAATACTTTTAAGGCTTTAAGACACTGTGGTGAAATTTTGGTGAATTTTGAACAATTCCTTCATACTTTTTCGCAATTGCAGTAATAAAGTGTGTTCAGTTTAAAATTTAAAGTGACAGTAACGGTTTTATTTTAAAACGATTTTTGTACTTTGTTATCAAGTTTATGCCTGTTTAACATGTCTGAACTACCAGATAGACTGTGTTCTGAATGTGGGGAAGCCAAGGTTCCTTCTCATTTAAATAGATGTGATTTATGTGACGCAAAATTTAGAGAAAATGATGCCCAAGATGATTCCTCAAGTGAGGGGAGTAAGCATGGTACTGCATCATCCCCTCCTTCGTCTACACCAGTCTTGCCCACACAGGAGGCCCCTAGTACATCTAGCGCGCCAATACTCCTTACTATGCAACAATTAACGGCTGTAATGGATAATTCTATCAAAAACATTTTAGCCAAAATGCCCACTTATCAGCGAAAGCGCGACTGCTCTGTTTTAGGAAATACTGAAGAGCATGAGGACGCTGATGATATTGGTTCTGAAGGGCCCCTACACCAGTCTGAGGGGGCCAGGGAGGTTTTGTCTGAGGGAGAAATTTCAGATTCAGGGAAAATTTCTCAACAAGCTGAACCTGATGTGATTACATTTAAATTTAAGTTGGAACATCTCCGCGCTCTGCTTAAGGAGGTGTTAGCCACTCTGGATGATTGTGAGAATTTGGTCATTCCAGAGAAACTATGTAAAATGGACAAGTTCCTAGAGGTCCCGGGGCCCCCCGAAGCTTTTCCTATACCCAAGCGGGTGGCGGACATTGTAAATAAAGAATGGGAAAGGCCCGGTATACCTTTCGTCCCTCCCCCCATATTTAAAAAATTGTTTCCTATGGTCGACCCCAGAAAGGACTTATGGCAGACAGTCCCCAAGGTCGAGGGGGCGGTTTCTACTCTAAACAAACGCACCACTATACCCATAGAAGATAGTTGTGCTTTCAAAGATCCTATGGATAAAAAATTAGAAGGTTTGCTTAAAAAGATGTTTGTTCAGCAAGGTTACCTTCTACAACCAATTTCATGCATTGTCCCTGTCACTACAGCCGCGTGTTTCTGGTTCGATGAGCTAGAAAAGGCGCTCAATAATAATTCTTCTTCTTATGAGGAGATTATGGACAGAATTCGTGCTCTCAAATTGGCTAATTCTTTCACCCTAGACGCCACTTTGCAATTGGCTAGGTTAGCGGCGAAAAATTCTGGGTTTGCTATTGTGGCGCGCAGAGCGCTTTGGTTAAAATCTTGGTCAGCGGATGCGTCTTACAAGAACAAATTGCTTAACATTCCTTTCAAGGGGAAAACGCTGTTTGGCCCTGACTTGAAAGAGATTATCTCTGATATCACTGGGGGCAAGGGCCACGCCCTTCCTCAGGATAGGTCTTTCAAGGCCAAAAATAAACCTAATTTTCGTCCCATTCGCAGAAACGGACCAGCCCCAAGTGCTACGTCCTCTAAGCAGGAGGGTAATACTTCTCAAGCCAAACCAGCCTGGAGACCAATGCAAGGCTGGAACAAAGGAAAGCAGGCCAAGAAACCTGCCACTGCTACCAAGACAGCATGAGATGTTGGCCCCCGATCCGGGACCGGATCTGGTGGGGGGCAGACTCTCTCTCTTCGCTCAGGCTTGGGCAAGAGATGTTCTGGATCCTTGGGCGCTAGAAATAGTCTCCCAAGGTTATCTTCTGGAATTCAAGGGGCTTCCCCCAAGGGGGAGGTTCCACAGGTCTCAATTGTCTTCAGACCACATAAAAAAACAGGCATTCTTGCATTGTGTAGAAGACCTGTTAAAAATGGGAGTGATTCATCCTGTTCCATTAGGAGAACAAGGGATGGGGTTCTACTCCAATCTGTTCGTAGTTCCCAAAAAAGAGGGAACGTTCAGACCAATCTTAGATCTCAAGATCCTAAACAAGTTTCTCAAGGTTCCATCGTTCAAAATGGAAACCATTCGAACAATTCTTCCTTCCATCCAGGAAGGTCAATTCATGACCACGGTGGATTTAAAGGATGCGTATCTACATATTCCTATCCACAAGGAACATCATCGGTTCCTAAGGTTCGCATTCCTGGACAAGCATTACCAGTTTGTGGCACTTCCGTTCAGATTAGCCACTGCTCCAAGGATTTTCACAAAGGTACTAGGGTCCCTTCTAGCGGTGCTAAGACCAAGGGGCATTGCAGTAGTACCTTACTTGGACGACATTCTGATTCAAGCGTCGTCCCTTCCTCAAGCAAAGGTTCACACGGACATTGTCCTGGCCTTTCTCAGATCTCACGGATGGAAAGTGAACGTAGAAAAGAGTTCTCTATCTCCGTCAACAAGGGTTCCCTTCTTGGGAACAATAATAGACTCCTTAGAAATGAGGATTTTTCTGACAGAGGCCAGAAAAACAAAACTTCTAAACTCTTGTCAAATTCTTCATTCTGTTCCTCTTCCTTCCATAGCGCAGTGCATGGAAGTAATAGGTTTGATGGTAGCGGCAATGGACATAGTTCCTTTTGCGCGCATTCATCTAAGACCATTACAACTGTGCATGCTCAGTCAGTGGAATGGGGACTATACAGACTTGTCTCCGACGATACAAGTAAATCAGAGGACCAGAGATTCACTCCGTTGGTGGCTGTCCCTGGACAACCTGTCACAGGGGATGAGCTTCCGCAGACCAGAGTGGGTCATTGTCACGACCGACGCCAGTCTGGTGGGCTGGGGCGCGGTCTGGGGACCCCTGAAAGCTCAGGGTCTTTGGTCTCGGGAAGAATCTCTTCTACCGATAAATATTCTGGAACTGAGAGCGATATTCAATGCTCTCAAGGCTTGGCCTCAGCTAGCAAAGGCCAAGTTCATACGGTTTCAATCAGACAACATGACGACTGTTGCGTACATCAACCATCAGGGGGGAACAAGGAGTTCCCTGGCGATGGAAGAAGTGACCAAAATCATTCAATGGGCGGAGACTCACTCCTGCCACTTGTCTGCAATCCACATCCCAGGAGTGGAAAATTGGGAAGCGGATTTTCTGAGTCGTCAGACATTTCATCCGGGGGAGTGGGAACTCCATTCGGAAATCTTTGCCCAAATTACTCATCTGTGGGGCATTCCAGACATGGATCTGATGGCCTCTCGTCAGAACTTCAAGGTTCCTTGCTACGGGTCCAGATCCAGGGATCCCAAGGCGACTCTAGTAGATGCACTAGTAGCACCTTGGACCTTCAAACTAGCTTATGTATTCCTGCCGTTTCCTCTCATCCCCAGGCTGGTAGCCAGGATCAATCAGGAGAGGGCATCGGTGATCTTGATAGCTCCTGCGTGGCCACGCAGGACTTGGTATGCAGACCTGGTGAATATGTCATCGGCTCCACCATGGAAGCTACCTTTGAGACGAGACCTTCTTGTTCAAGGTCCGTTCGAACATCCGAATCTGGTCTCACTCCAACTGACTGCTTGGAGATTGAACGCTTGATCTTATCAAAGCGAGGATTCTCAGATTCTGTCATTGATACTCTTGTTCAGGCCAGAAACCCTGTAACTAGAAAAATTTACCACAAAATATGGAAAAAATATATCTGTTGGTGTGAATCTAAAGGATTCCCTTGGGTCAAGGTAAAAATTCCTAAGATTCTATCCTTTCTTCAAGAAGGTTTGGAGAAAGGATTATCTGCAAGTTCCTTGAAGGGACAGATTTCTGCCTTGTCTGTGTTACTTCACAAAAAGCTGGCAGCTGTGCCAGATGTTCAAGCCTTTGTTCAGGCTCTGGTTAGAATCAAGCCTGTTTACAAACCTTTGACTCCTCCTTGGAGTCTCAATTTAGTTCTTTCAGTTCTTCAGGGGGTTCCGTTTGAACCCTTACATTCCGTTGATATTAAGTTATTATCTTGGAAAGTTTTGTTTTTGGTTGCAATTTCTTCTGCTAGAAGAGTTTCAGAATTATCTGCTCTGCAGTGTTCTCCTCCTTATCTGGTGTTCCATGCAGATAAGGTGGTTTTACGTACTAAACCTGGTTTTCTTCCGAAAGTTGTTTCTAACAAAAACATTAACCAGGAGATAGTCGTGCCTTCTTTGTGTCCGAATCCAGTTTCAAAGAAGGAACGTTTGTTGCACAATTTGGATGTTGTTCGTGCTCTAAAATTCTATTTAGATGCTACAAAGGATTTTAGACAAACATCTTCCTTGTTTGTTGTTTATTCTGGTAAAAGGAGAGGTCAAAAAGCAACTTCTACCTCTCTCTCTTTTTGGATTAAAAGCATCATCAGATTGGCTTACGAGACTGCCGGACGGCAGCCTCCTGACAGAATCACAGCTCATTCCACTAGGGCTGTGGCTTCCACATGGGCCTTCAAGAACGAGGCTTCTGTTGATCAGATATGTAAGGCAGCGACTTGGTCTTCACTGCACACTTTTACTAAATTTTACAAGTTTGATACTTTTGCTTCTTCTGAGGCTATTTTTGGGAGAAAGGTTTTGCAAGCCGTGGTGCCTTCCATCTAGGTGACCTGATTTGCTCCCTCCCTTCATCCGTGTCCTAAAGCTTTGGTATTGGTTCCCACAAGTAAGGATGACGCCGTGGACCGGACACACCTATGTTGGAGAAAACAGAATTTATGTTTACCTGATAAATTACTTTCTCCAACGGTGTGTCCGGTCCACGGCCCGCCCTGGTTTTTTAATCAGGTCTGATAATTTATTTTCTTTAACTACAGTCACCACGGTATCATATGGTTTCTCCTATGCAAATATTCCTCCTTTACGTCGGTCGAATGACTGGGGAAGGCGGAGCCTAGGAGGGATCATGTGACCAGCTTTGCTGGGCTCTTTGCCATTTCCTGTTGGGGAAGAGAATATCCCACAAGTAAGGATGACGCCGTGGACCGGACACACCGTTGGAGAAAGTAATTTATCAGGTAAACATAAATTCTGTTTTCTTTGGCTGATGTTGCGGCTGCATCAACGTTCTGGTTGGAAAATTTAGCGCAACACGAATTGGATTCTGACATATCTAGCGTTGTTCGCTTACTGCAACATGCTAATTTTATTTGTGATACCATTTTTGATATCAAAATTGATTTTAGATCCATGTCTTTAGCTGTTTTAGCTAGAAGGACTTTGTGGCTTAAATCTTGGAATGCTGATATGACATCTAAATCTAGATTACTATCTCTTTCTTTCCAAGGTAATAATTTATTTGGTTCTCAGTTGGATTCTATTATTTCAACTATCACTGGGGGAAAAGGAGTTTTTTTGCCTCAGGATAAAAAACCTAAGGGTAAATCTAAGGCTTCTAACCGTTTTTGTTCCTTTCGTAAGATTAAGGAACAAAAACTCAATCCTCCCCCCCCCCCCCAAGGAATCTGCTTCCAATTGGAAGCCTTCCTCAAATTGGAATAAATCCAAGCCATTTAGGAAACCAAAGTCAGCCCCTAAATCCGCATGAAGGTGCGGCCCTCATGTCAGCTCAGCTGGAAGGGGGCAGATTAAGGTTTTTCAAGGATTTTTGGATAAATTCTGTCCAAAATCATTGGATTCAGAGCATTGTCTCTCAAGGGTATCTAATAGGATTCAGAGTAAGACCTCCTGTGAGAAGATTTTTTCTCTCACGCATCCCTGTAAATCCAGTAAAAGCTCAGGCTTTTCTGAAGTGTGTTTCAGACCTGGAGTCTTCAGGGGTAATCATGCCAGTTCCTCCTCAGGAACAAGGTTTGGGGTTTTATTCAAACCTATTCATTGTACCAAAGAAAGAAAATGTATTCAGACCAGTTCTGGATCTTTAAAAATTTGAATCGTTATGTAAGAGTACCAACTTTCAAGATGGTGACTATAAGGACTATTCTGCCTTTTGTTCAGCGAGGACATTATATGTCCACAATAGACTTGCAGGATGCATATCTTCATATTCTGATTCATCCAGAACACTTTCAGTTTCTGAGAGTCTCTTTTCTAGACAAGCATTACCAATTTGTTGCTCTTCCATTTGGCCTAGCAACAGCTCCAAGAATCTTTTCAAAGGTTCTGGGTGCCCTACTATCTAATCAGAGAACAGGGTATTGCTGTGTTTCCTTATTTGGAAGATATCTTGGTACTAGCTCAGTCTTTACATACTGCAGAATCTCACACAAATCAACTAGTGTTGTTTCTTCGGAAACATGGTTGGAGGATCAATTTACCAAAAAGTTTCTTGATTCCTCAGACAAGGGTCACCTTTTTAGGCTTCCAGATAGATTCAGTGTCCATGACTCTGTCTCTAACAGACAAGAGACGTTTAAAATTGGTCGCAGCATCCTGGCTCCTTCAGTCTCAGTCATTCCCTTCAGTGGCTATGTGCATGGATGTTTTAGGTCTCATGACTGCAGCATCGGACGCGATCCCCTTTGCTCGTTTTCATATGAGACCTCTACAGCTTTGTATGCTGAATCAATGGTGCAGGGATTATACAAAAATATCACAATTAATATCCTTGAATCCCAATGTATGACACTCTCTGACATGGTGGATAGATCACCATCGTTTGGTTCAAGGGGCTTCTTTTGTTCGCCGAACCTGGACTGTGATCTCAACAGATGCGAGTCTTTCAGGTTGGGGAGCTGTTTGGGGATCTCTGACAGCACAAGGGGTTTGGAAATCTCAAGAGGCGAGATTACCAATAAATATTTTAGAACTCCGTGCAATTTTCAGGGCTCTTCAGTTCTGGCCTCTGCTAAATAGAGAACCGTTCATTTGTTTTCAGACAGACAACATCACAACTGTGGCTTATGTCAATCATCAGGGTGGGACTCACAGTCCCCAAGCTATGAAAGAAGTATCTCATACTTGCCTGGGCGGAATCCAGCTCCTGTCTAATTTCTGCGGTGCATATCCCAGGTGTAGACAATTGGGAGGCGGATTATCTCAGCCGCCAGACTTTATATCCAGGGGAGTGGTCTCTCCATCCAGATGTGTTTTCTCAGATTGTTCAGATGTGGGGGCTTCCAGAGATAGATCTCATGGCCTCTCATCTAAACAAGAAACTTCCCAGATACCTGTCCAGGGATGTTCAAGCGGAAGCAGTGGATGCGCTGACGCTTCCTTGGTGTTATCATCCTGCTTACATCTTCCCGCCTCTAGTTCTCCTTCCAAGAGTGATCTCCAAAATCATAATGGAAAAGTCTTTTGTGTTGCTGGTGGCTCCAGCATGGCCACACAGGTTTTGGTATGTGGATCTGGTTCGGATGTCCAGTTGCCCACCTTGGCCACTTCCGTTACGGCTGGACCTACTATCTCAAGGTCCGTTTTTCCATCAGGATCTCAAATCATTAAATTTGAAGGTATGGAAATTGAACGCTTAGTTCTAAGTCATAGAATTTTCTCTGACTCAGTGATTAATACTATGTCACAAGCTCGTAAATCTGTCTCTAGAAAGATTTATTATAGAGTTTGGAAGACTTACATTTCTCCAACATAGGTGTGTCCGGTCCACGGCGTCATCCTTACTTGTGGGATATTCTCTTCCCCAACAGGAAATGGCAAAGAGCCCAGCAAAGCTGGTCACATGATCCCTCCTAGGCTCCGCCTACCCCAGTCATTCTCTTTGCCGTTGTACAGGCAACATCTCCACGGAGATGGCTTAGAGTTTTTTAGTGTTTAACTGTAGTTTTTATTATTCAATCAAGAGTTTGTTATTTTGAAATAGTGCTGGTATGTACTATTTACTCAGAAACAGAAAAGAGATGAAGATTTCTGTTTGTATGAGGAAAATGATTTTAGCAACCGTCACTAAAATCCATGGCTGTTCCACACAGGACTGTTGAGAGCAATTAACTTCAGTTGGGGGAACAGTGAGCAGTCTCTTGCTGCTTGAGGTATGACACATTCTAACAAGACGATGTAATGCTGGAAGCTGTCATTTTCCCTATGGGATCCGGTAAGCCATGTTTATTACGATCGTAAATAAGGGCTTCACAAGGGCTTATTAAGACTGTAGACTTTTTCTGGGCTAAATCGATTCATTATTATCACATATTTAGCCTTGAGGAATCATTTTATTTGGGTATTTTGATATAATAATATCGGCAGGCACTGTTTTAGACACCTTATTCTTTAGGGGCTTTCCCAAAGCATAGGCAGAGCCTCATTTTCGCGCCGGTGTTGCGCACTTGTTTTTGAGAGGCATGGCATGCAGTCGCATGTGAGAGGAGCTCTGATACTTAGAAAAGACTTTCTGAAGGCGTCATTTGGTATCGTATTCCCCTTTGGGCTTGGTTGGGTCTCAGCAAAGCAGATACCAGGGACTGTAAAGGGGTTAAAGTTCAAAACGGCTCCGGTTCCGTTATTTTAAGGGTTAAAGCTTCCAAATTTGGTGTGCAATACTTTTAAGGCTTTAAGACACTGTGGTGAAAATTTGGTGAATTTTGAACAATTCCTTCATGTTTTTTCGCAATTGCAGTAATAAAGTGTGTTCAGTTTAAAATTTAAAGTGACAGTAACGGTTTTATTTTAAAACGTTTTTTGTACTTTGTTATCAAGTTTATGCCTGTTTAACATGTCTGAACTACCAGATAGACTGTGTTCTGAATGTGGGGAAGCCAGAATTCCTATTCATTTAAATAAATGTGATTTATGTGACAATGACAATGATGCCCAAGATGATTCCTCAAGTGAGGGGAGTAAGCATGGTACTGCATCATTCCCTCCTTCGTCTACACGAGTCTTGCCCACTCAGGAGGCCCCTAGTACATCTAGCGCGCCAATACTCCTTACTATGCAACAATTAACGGCTGTAATGGATAATTCTGTCAAAAACATTTTAGCCAAAATGAACACTTATCAGCGTAAGCGCGACTGCTCTGTTTTAGATACTGAAGAGCATGACGACGCTGATAATAATGTTTCTGAAGGGCCCCTAACCCAGTCTGATGGGGCCAGGGAGGTTTTGTCTGAGGGAGAAATTACTGATTCAGGGAACATTTCTCAACATGCTGAACCTGATGTGATTACATTTAAATTTAAGTTGGAACATCTCCGCATTCTGCTTAAGGAGGTATTATCCACTCTGGATGATTGTGACAAGTTGGTCATCCCAGAGAAACTATGTAAAATGGACAAGTTCCTAGAGGTGCCGGGGCTCCCAGAAGCTTTTCCTATACCCAAGCGGGTGGCGGACATTGTTAATAAAGAATGGGAAAGGCCCGGTATTCCTTTCGTCCCTCCCCCCATATTTAAAAAATTGTTTCCTATGGTCGACCCCAGAAAGGACTTATGGCAGACAGTCCCCAAGGTCGAGGGAGCGGTTTCCACTTTAAACAAACGCACCACTATACCCATAGAGGATAGTTGTGCTTTCAAAGATCCTATGGATAAAAAATTAGAAGGTTTGCTTAAAAAGATGTTTGTTCAGCAGGGTTACCTTCTACAACCGATTTCATGCGTTGTCCCTGTCGCTACAGCCGCATGTTTCTGGTTCGATGAGCTGATAAAGGCGGTCGATAGTGATTCTCCTCCTTATGAGGAGATTATGGACAGAATCAATGCTCTCAAATTGGCTAATTCTTTTACCCTAGACGCCACTTTGCAATTGGCTAGGTTAGCGGCTAAGAATTCTGGGTTTGCTATTGTGGCGCGCAGAGCGCTTTGGTCGAAATCTTGGTCGGCTGATGCGTCTTCCAAGAACAAGCTACTTAACATTCCTTTCAAGGGGAAAAACGCTGTTTGGCCCTGACTTGAAAGAGATTATCTCTGATATCACTGGGGGTAAGGGCCATGCCCTTCCTCAGGATCGGCCTTTCAAGGCAAAAAATAAACCTAATTTTCGTCCCTTTCGTAGAAACGGACCAGCCCAAAGTGCTACGTCCTCTAAGCAAGAGGGTAATACTTCTCAAGCCAAGCCAGCTTGGAGACCAATGCAAGGCTGGAACAAGGGAAAGCAGGCCAAGAAACCTGCCACTGCTACCAAGACAGCATGAAATGTTGGCCCCCGATCCGGGACCGGATCTGGTGGGGGGCAGACTCTCTCTCTTCGCTCAGGCTTGGGCAAGAGATGTTCTGGATCCTTGGGCGCTAGAAATAGTCTCCCAAGGTTATCTTCTGGAATTCAAGGGGCTTCCCCCAAGGGGGAGGTTCCACAGGTCTCAGTTGTCTTCAGACCACATAAAAAGACAGGCATTCTTACATTGTGTAGAAGACCTGTTAAAAATGGGAGTGATTCATCCTGTTCCATTAAGAGAACAAGGGATGGGGTTCTACTCCAATCTGTTCATAGTTCCCAAAAAAGAGGGAACGTTCAGACCAATCTTAGATCTCAAGATCTTAAACAAGTTTCTCAAGGTTCCATCGTTCAAGATGGAAACCATTCGAACTATTCTTCCTTCCATCCAGGAAGGTCAATTCATGACCACGGTGGATTTAAAGGATGCGTATCTACATATTCCTATCCACAAGGAACATCATCGGTTCCTAAGGTTCGCATTCCTGGACAAGCATTACCAGTTCGTGGCGCTTCCTTTCGGATTAGCCACTGCTCCAAGGATTTTCACAAAGGTACTAGGGTCCCTTCTAGCTGTGCTAAGACCAAGGGGCATTGCTGTAGTACCTTATTTGGACGACATTCTGATTCAAGCGTCGTCCCTTCCTCAAGCAAAGGCTCACACGGACATAGTCCTGGCCTTTCTCAGATCTCACGGATGGAAAGTGAACGTGGAAAAGAGTTCTCTATCTCCGTCAACAAGGGTTCCCTTCTTGGGAACAATAATAGACTCCTTAGAAATGAGGATATTTCTGACAGAGGCCAGAAAAACAAAGCTTCTAGACTCTTGTCGGATACTTCATTCCGTTCCTCTTCCTTCCATAGCTCAGTGCATGGAAGTGATCGGGTTGATGGTAGCGGCAATGGACATAGTTCCTTTTGCGCGCATTCATCTAAGACCATTACAACTGTGCATGCTCAGTCAGTGGAATGGGGATTATACAGACTTGTCTCCGAAGATACAAGTAAATCAGAGGACCAGAGACTCACTCCGTTGGTGGCTGTCCCTGGACAACCTGTCACAAGGGATGACATTCCGCAGACCAGAGTGGGTCATTGTCACGACCGACGCCAGTCTGATGGGCTGGGGCGCGGTCTGGGGATCCCTGAAAGCTCAGGGTCTTTGGTCTCGGGAAGAATCTCTTCTACCGATAAATATTCTGGAACTGAGAGCGATATTCAATGCTCTCAAGGCTTGGCCTCAGCTAGCGAGGGCCAAGTTCATACGGTTTCAATCAGACAACATGACAACTGTTGCGTACATCAACCATCAGGGGGGAACAAGGAGTTCCCTAGCGATGGAAGAAGTGACCAAAATCATTCTATGGGCGGAGTCTCACTCCTGCCACCTGTCCGCTATCCACATCCCAGGAGTGGAAAATTGGGAAGCGGATTTTCTGAGTCGTCAGACATTGCATCCGGGGGAGTGGGAACTCCATCCGGAAATCTTTGCCCAAGTCACTCAGCTGTGGGGCATTCCAGACATGGATCTGATGGCCTCTCGTCAGAACTTCAAAGTTCCTTGCTACGGGTCCAGATCCAGGGATCCCAAGGCGGCTCTAGTGGATGCACTAGTAGCACCTTGGACCTTCAAACTAGCTTATGTGTTCCCGCCGTTTCCTCTCATCCCCAGGCTGGTAGCCAGGATCAATCAGGAGAGGGCGTCGGTGATCTTGATAGCTCCTGCGTGGCCACGCAGGACTTGGTATGCAGATCTGGTGAATATGTCATCGGCTCCACCTTGGAAGCTACCTTTGAGACGAGACCTTCTTGTTCAGGGTCCGTTCGAACATCCGAACCTGGTTTCACTCCAGCTGACTGCTTGGAGATTGAACGCTTGATCTTATCGAAGCGAGGGTTCTCAGATTCTGTTATCGATACTCTTGTTCAGGCCAGAAAGCCTGTAACTAGAAAGATTTACCACAAAATTTGGAAAAAATATATCTGTTGGTGTGAATCTAAAGGATTCCCTTGGGACAAGGTTAAGATTCCTAAGATTCTATCCTTCCTTCAAGAAGGATTGGAAAAAGGATTATCTGCAAGTTCCCTGAAGGGACAGATTTCTGCCTTGTCTGTGTTACTTCACAAAAAGCTGGCAGCTGTGCCAGATGTTCAAGCCTTTGTTCAGGCTCTGGTTAGAATTAAGCCTGTTTACAAACCTTTGACTCCTCCTTGGAGTCTCAATTTAGTTCTTTCAGTTCTTCAGGGGGTTCCGTTTGAACCCTTACATTCCGTTGATATTAAGTTATTATCTTGGAAAGTTTTGTTTTTAGTTGCAATTTCTTCTGCTAGAAGAGTTTCAGAATTATCTGCTCTGCAGTGTTCTCCTCCTTATCTGGTGTTCCATGCAGATAAGGTGGTTTTACGTACTAAACCTGGTTTTCTTCCAAAAGTTGTTTCTAACAAAAACATTAACCAGGAGATTATCGTACCTTCTCTGTGTCCGAAACCAGTTTCAAAGAAGGAACGTTTGTTGCACAATTTGGATGTTGTTCGCGCTCTAAAATTCTATTTAGAAGCTACAAAGGATTTTAGACAAACATCTTCCTTGTTTGTTGTTTATTCCGGTAAAAGGAGAGGTCAAAAAGCAACTTCTACCTCTCTCTCTTTTTGGATTAAAAGCATCATCAGATTGGCTTACGAGACTGCCGGACGGCAGCCTCCCGAAAGAATCACAGCTCATTCCACTAGGGCTGTGGCTTCCACATGGGCCTTCAAGAACGAGGCTTCTGTTGATCAGATATGTAGGGCAGCGACTTGGTCTTCACTGCACACTTTTACCAAATTTTACAAGTTTGATACTTTTGCTTCTTCTGAGGCTATTTTTGGGAGAAAGGTTTTGCAAACCGTGGTGCCTTCCATTTAAGTGACCTGATTTGCTCCCTCCCTTCATCCGTGTCCTAAAGCTTTGGTATTGGTTCCCACAAGTAAGGATGACGCCGTGGACCGGACACACCTATGTTGGAGAAAACAGAATTTATGTTTACCTGATAAATTACTTTCTCCAACGGTGTGTCCGGTCCACGGCCCGCCCTGGTTTTTTTAATCAGGTCTGATAATTTATTTTCTTTAACTACAGTCACCACGGTACCATATGGTTTCTCCTATGCAAATATTCCTCCTTAACGTCGGTCGAATGACTGGGGTAGGCGGAGCCTAGGAGGGATCATGTGACCAGCTTTGCTGGGCTCTTTGCCATTTCCTGTTGGGGAAGAGAATATCCCACAAGTAAGGATGACGCCGTGGACCGGACACACCGTTGGAGAAAGTAATTTATCAGGTAAACATAAATTCTGTTTTCATGGTGTTCTTCTCATAAATTCTCCTGGCATTCTTTTAGAATTCCTAGAATTTTACAGTTCCTTCAGGATGGTTTGGATAAGGGTTTGTCTGCAAGTTCCTTGAAAGGACAAATCTCCGCTCTTTCTGTTTTATTTCACAGAAAGATTGCTATACTTCCTGATATTCACTGTTTTGTACAGGCTTTAGTTCGTTTTTAACCTGTCATTAAATCAATTTCTCCTCCTTGGAGTCTTAATTTGGTTCTGAAGGCTTTACAAGCTCCTCCATTTGAGCATATGCATTCTTTGGACATTAAACTACTTTCTTGCAAAGTGTTATTCCTTTTGGCTCTCTCCAGTCCATGAGGCCCACCCTTTTTATGGTGGTTATGATTTTTTGTATAAAGCACAATTATTTCCAAATTTCCTTTGTTTATGCTTTCTACTCCTTTATCACCCCACTGCTTGGCTATTCGTTAAACTGAATTGTGGGTGTGGTGAGGGGTGTATTTATAGGCATTTTGAGGTTTGGGAAACTTTGCCCCTCCTGGTAGGATTGTATATCCCATATGTCACTAGCTCATGGACTCTTGCCAATATGAAAGAAATGAATTTATCAGGTAAGTTCTTACATAAATTATGTTTTTTCTAAATTGCGGGCTGAAAGGGCCGCGGTTGCGCAAAATGCTATAATTTATTTTGTCATTCTTGGCGCAAGACTTTTTTGGTGCGAGAATTAAGTTTGTTGACGTATTTTCGTCATTTCCGGCGTCTTAGTTGGATCCGAGAATTTTCACGTAGTTGCGTTGCGCTCGTGTTTGTTGCAGATGTTTTTGGCGCCAAAGATATTTTGTCAGTTGTGAGCGTCATACTTGGCGCCAGACTTGACATTATTTAAGTCTTCATGTATTTTTGCTTCTGCTTTCCAGAGGCTTATTCTGTTTGCATTTTTTCCCATTCCTGAAACTGTCATATAAGGAAATTGATAATTTTGCTTTATATGTTATTTTTTCTCTTACATATTGCAAGATGTCTCAATCTGATCCTGTTTCAGAATCCACTATTGGAATCCTGCTGCTTGATGTCGGTTCTACCAAAGCTAAGTGCATTTGTTGTAAACTTGTGGTAACTGTTTCTACGGCTGTAGTTTGTGATAGTTGTCATGTCAAACTTTTACATGCAGAAAATATTTCCATTAGTAGTAATCCATTACCTGTTGTTATTCCTTCAACATCTAATGCTCAGGATATTCCTGTTAATGTGAGAGAATTTGTTTCTAATTCTATTCAGAAGGCTTTGTCTGTCATACCACCTTCTAATAAACTTAAAAGGTCTTTTAAAACTTCTCATAAAGTTGATGAATTTTTAAATGACCGACAACATTCTGATTTATCTATCTCTGATGAGGATCTTATTCACCACCAATTAAGCAACTCGTTTAACAGCGCTTTTTCTCACTATGAACTAGACCAATGATTATACTCCTGGAAATTTCTACCTGACGACTAATGATGCTTGTAAACCAAATTTAATGATTGGGTCATTCAAAGGTGTGATTCAATCATGCTGACCAATTGCGATTGGCAATGTACAATTCAGTTGACCAATCAACAATCCTGTCTGGGTCTTAAAAGTGGATATTATCTGGAAAGTCCGGCCAGCGCATAGCCCTCTGAAGAAGCGTTATGTGAAACGCGCGTCAGGGGCACTGTTCACGAGGTCATAGTACCTCACTGTTTTTAGTTTCTCGCTCGATATAATATCTTCAATACTTCTATAATATTTGCCTGTGTGGAACTAGGGCAGCATAATATTAACATAGTCTCCGATATAGTAGAGACTTTTTTAGATGAGGTTGTGTATGTTTGATTTCTATCAGCCAGTGTAATATTATTCACAGCCTCCGCTATAGAAGAGGCTTATCATAGCCAGTTGTTATGAGGGCTTGTTACTCTGAAATGTGAACGCATATAGTTTACAATATCTTCACTTATATGTGCTAGCTAACTGGGAAATTAAGGTTGCAACTCATTCTCAGTGCTGGGTTTATTATACATTTATAACTTATGAGAGTGCGGAATACAAAACGGAAGTCAATTGGTACACCACTGATATATATAGCATAATTCACTTACTATCATAATTAAAAGTACCTCTCTATATACCGTGAAATAACTGTATTCTCTCACTCACTAAGCAATGCTAATGACAGCCTTTCAACCTAGCAAGTGATTCTTTGTAACCAAGATATACTTTGTATCTGTTTGTTTACTTTTGTGCTCACAAGTATCAAGTATACACCTCTTATTTAACAACGTTTACTAGTAATTGTGGGGATTCTCAAATCTATTCACAGTACTGTATTGGGTTATAACACAATGATCAGGTCATGCTAGTGTTAAATTGAGAAACACAGCACAATCATAAGACCTTCGATACACTGATATATATTTAACCCACTACTATCATAACGGCTACACTCTCCGTTTTCCATAATTCTATATAGCACCGGTGTGTACGAGATACTAAATACTTAACCAAAATTTAAGCCATTCTAAAACTGGTATATGAATATAAATCCTGGTTATTATTATTGTGACATACCATCTAATGGTCTACTACTTACTGTGTTAATTTGTTTGCACACAATTTATTTTTTCAGCAATCTTAACACCTCTTTTTATGAAGGCTATCCTTTAAAATATTATTTGGAGAGATTGCTGTAATATTATTATATATGTTCACCACGTCATATATTTGAATATTACAATTTTATAAGCAAGAGCTTGAGCTATTTTTAACCAGTGTGTGTGTGTGTCTCTGTATGAGTCCTGCTGGACTTCACATTTGTCTCCAATAAAGTTTTTTAGTGTGAGTGGCAATTTTTAAGACAATTTTTACTAAAAAGTAACTATTAGTGGGTATTTGCTGATGCATGTACCTTAGGACACTCAGTGTTGTTCTCTGATATAACCTTACTACAACAAACTGATAATTCATAAGAGTGGGTTTCTGTCAATATATCTAGAGAAAGGCAGTCTTTGTCTTTATTTGCAAGATTTTTCTTTTTCTTTGCTATTAATGGTACATATACGAGGATCTATCTGGTTAAGAAGATTCTGCCTCAGATATTGACACTGACAAATCTTCATACTTATTTAAAATGGAGTATATTTGTTCCTTATTGAAAGAGGTGTTGATTGCATTAGAAATGGAGGAGACTAGTCTTCTTGATATTAAAACTAGTAAACGTTTAAATTCAGTTTTTAAACCTCATGTAGTTATTACAGAGGCTTTTCCAGTTCCTGATGCTATTTCAGATATGATTTCTAAGGAATGGAATAGACTGGGTACTTCTTTTACTCCTTCAAGGTTTAAAAAATTGTATCCTTTGCCATCTGATAGATTGGAGTTTTGGGAAAAAATCCCCAAAGTTGATTGGGCCATCTCTACTCTTGCTAAACATACTACTATTCCTACGGCAGATAGTACTTCTTTTAAAGATTCTTTAGATAGGAAACTTGAATCTTATCTAAGGAAAGCTTATTTATGTTCAGGTCATCTTCTTAGGCCTGCTATTTCTCTGGCTAATGTTGCAGCTGCTTCAACTTTTTGGTTGGAAACCCTAGCGCAACAAGTATCAGATCATAATATGTATAGCATTGTTAAGTTAATTCAACATGCTAATATTTTCATTTGTGATGCCATTTTTGATATCATCAGAATTGATGTCAGATATATATCTCTAGCTATATTAGCTAGAAGAGCTTTATGGCTTAAATCTTGGAATGCGGATATGACTTCTTAATCAACGTTGCTATCTCTTTCTTTCCAAGGTAATAATTTTTTTGGTTCTCAGTTGGATTCAATTATTTCAACTGTCACTGTGGGGAAGGGAGCTTTTTTGCCTCAGGATAAAAAATCTAAGGGCAAATTAAAGGCTGCTAACCGTATTCGTTCCTTTCGACAAAATAAGGAACAGAAACCTGATCCTTCCCCTAAGGGAATGGTTTCCAATTGGAAGCCTTCTTCAGTCTGGAATAAATCCAAGCCATTTAAAAGGTCTAAATCAGCCCCCAAGTCTGCATGAAGGTGCGGCCCTCATTTCAGCTCAGCTGGTAGGGGGCAGACTAAAATTCTTCAAGGATGTTTGGATCAATTCAATCCAAAATCATTGGATTCAGAACATTGGGTTTCAAAGTAAGACCGCCTGTGAGAAGTTTCTTTATCTCACGCATTCCAGTGAACCCATAAAAGGCTCAGGCTTTCCTGAAGTGTGTTTCAGACCTGGAGGTATCTGGGGTAATTGTGCCAGTTCCTGTTCAGGAACGGGGTCTGGGATTTTATTCAAATCTGTTCATTGTCCCAAAGAAGGAGAATTCTTTCAGACCAGTTCTGGATCTATAAATTTTGAACAGTTACGTGAGAATTCCAACATTCAAAATGGTGACTATAAGGACTATTCTGCCTTTTGTTCAGCAAGGGCATTATATGTCCACAATAGACTTACAGGATATATCTTCATATTCCGATTCATCCAGATCACCATCAGTTCCTGAGATTCTCTTTTCTAGACAAGCATTACCAATTTGTTGCTCTTCCTTTTGGCCTAGCGACAGCTCCAAGGATCTTTTCAAAGGTTCTCAGTGCCCTACTCTCTGTAATAAGAGAGCAGGGTATTGCGGTGTTTCCTTATTTTGACGATATCTTGGTACTTGCTCAGTCTTTACGTTCTGCAGAATCTCACACAAATCAACTAATGTTGTTTCTTCAAAAACATGGTTGGAGGATCAATTTACCAAAAAGTTCCTTCATTCCTCAGACAACGGTAACCTTTTTAGGTTTCCAAATAGATTCAGTATCCATGACTTTGTCTCTAACAGACAAGAGGCGTCTGAAATTGTTGCAGCTTGTCGGAACCTTCAGTTTCAATCATTCCCTTCAGTAGCTATGTGCATGGAGGTTTTAGGTCTCATGACTGCAGCATCGGACGCGATCCCTTTTGCTCGTTTACACATGAGACCTTTTCAGCTTTGTATGCTGAATCAGTGGTGCAGGGATTATACAAGGATATCACAATTAATATCCTTAAATCCCAATGTTCGACTATCTCTGACTTGGTGGTTAGATCACCATTGTTTAGTTCAGGGGGCCTCTTTTGTTCGTCCAACCTGGACTGTGATCACAACAGATGCGAGTCTTTCAGGTTGGGGAGCTGTCTGGGGATCTCTGACAGCGCAGGGGGGTTGTAAATCTCTAGAGGCGAGATTACCAATCAATATTTTGGAACTCCGTGCGATTTTCAGAGCTCTTCAGTTTTGGCCTCTTCTGAAGAGAGAACCGTTTTTGTTTTCAGACAGACAATGTCACAACCGTGGCATATGTCAATCATCAAGGTGGGACTCAGTCCTCAAGCTATGAAAGAAGTATATTCAGATGTGGGGGCTTCCAGAAATAGATCTGATGGCTTCTCATCTAAACAGAAAACTTCCCAGGTATCTGTCCAGGTCCAGGGATCCTCAGGCGGAAGCAGTGGATGCGTTGACACTTCCTTGGAGTTATCAACCTGCTTATATTTTTCCGCCTCTAGTTCTTCTTCCAAGAGTGATTTCCAAAATCATAATGGAGCGTTCGTTTGTACTGCTGGTGGCTCCAGCATGGCCACATAGGTTTTGGTATGCGGATCTTGTTTGGATGTCCAGTTGCCAACCCTGGCCACTTCCGTTAAGGCCAGACTTTCTGTCTCAAGGCCCTTTTTTCCATCAGGATCTCAAATCATTAAATTTGAAGGTATGGAGATTGAACGACTTAGTGCTTAGTCATAGAGGTTTCTCTGACTCAGTGATTAATACTAATATTAATATGTTGCAGGCTCGTAAATATGTGTCTAGAAAGATTTATTATCAAGTTTGGAAGACTTACATTTCATGGTGTTCTTCTCATAAATTCTCTTGGCATTCTTTTAGAATTCCTAGAATTTTACAGTTTCTTCAGGATGGTTTAGATAAGGGTTTGTCTGCAAGTTCCTTGAAAGGACAAATCTCTGCTCTTTCTGTTCTGTTTCACAGAAAAATTGCTAATCTTTCTGATATTCATTGTTTTGTACAGGCTTTGGTTCGTATTAAGCCTGTCATTAAATCAATCTCTCCTCCTTGGAGTCTTAATTTGGTTTTGAAAGCTTTACAGGCTCCTCCATTTGAGCCTATGCATTCTCTGGACATTAAATTACTTTCTTGGAAAGTATTGTTCCTTTTGGCCATCTCTTCTGCTAGAAGAGTTTCTGAATTATCTGCTCTTTCTTGTGAGTCTCCTTTTCTGATTTTTCATCAGGATAAGGCGGTCTTGTGGACTTCATTTAAATTTTTACCTAAGGTTGTGAATTAGTAGAGAAATTGTTGTCCCTTCATTGTGTCCTAATCCTAAGAATTCTCTGGAGAGATCTTTACATTCTTTGGATGCGGTAAGAGCTTTGAAATATTATGTTGAAGCTACTAAAGATTTCAGAAAGACTTCTAGTCTATTTGTTATCTTTTCTGGTTCTAAGAAAGGACAGAAGGCTTCTGCCATTTCTTTGGCATCTTGGTTAAAGCTTTTGATTCATCATGCTTGTTTGGAGTCGGGTAAATCCCCGCCTCAGAGGATTGCGGCTCATTCTACTAGGTCAGTTTCTACTTCCTGGGCTTTTAGGAATGAAGCTTCTGTTGATCAGATTTGCAAAGCAGCAACTTGGTCTTCTTTGCATACTTTTACTAAATTCTACCATTTTGATGTTTTCTCCTCTTCTGAAGCAGTTTTTGGTGACTCTGGTGACTCTTGCGTGGAGTGCCACATCTTGGGTATTTGCTATCCCATACGTCACTAGCTCATGGACTCTTGCCAATTACATGAAAGAAAACATAATTTATGTAAGAATTTACCTGATAAATTCATTTCTTTCATATTGGCAAGAGTCCATGAGACCCACACTTTTTATGGTGGTTATGATTTTTTTGTATAAAGCACAATTATTCCAATTCCTTGTTGATGCTTTCGCTCCTTTCTTATCACCCCACTTCTTGGCTATTCGTTAAACTGAATTGTGGGTGTGGTGGGGGTGTATTTATAGGCATTTTGAGGTTTGGGAAACTTTGCCCCTCCTGATAGGAATGTATATCCCATACATCACTAGCTCATGGACTCTTGCCAATATGAAAGAAATGAATTTATCAGGTAAATTCTTACATAAATTATGTTTTTCTTCCTAATGGAAAAGAGTCCACAGCCGCATTCATTACTTTTGGGAAATAAGAACCTGGCCACCAGGAGGAGGCAAAGACACCCCAACCAAAGGCTTAAAAACTCCTCCCACTTCCCTCATCCCCCAGTAATTCTTTGCCTTTCGTCCCAGGAGGTTGGCCGAGAAGTGGCAGAATGTGTTTTGTCTTTTATGGAGTGTTCTACTCTTTGCAATGGGACAGGAGTTTAAGTAGCTCTTTAAGCTTCTCAACTTGAGTGCCTGGGTGAACGTTAGAGTCCAGAGATGCAGGGGGAGCTTCCCTTTGCGACACCATCCCAACTTATATTAACAGCTCCTTTAGCAATCAACGTTGACGAGTTTCGCTGCCTGCTTTTTACACTCAAGTCCATGTCAGGAGCGAAGCTATTAACCTGTTACACTTGAAGGGCCGTGTTCCTGTAAGATCAGGGGTCAAGTCCTACAAAAATGTGTGGGAATTCGCCAAGAATTCTACTTTACTCCCTCACAATTAATAATGTTTTATATAAACACACACTTACATACACACATACAAACACTGTATTTATTTGTATATAATATATACACTTTGGTTAATAAAAGCAAATTAAATCCAATCAAGGGCTGAATGTTGCCTTGGGTCTGAGACTTCTCTGTCACAAAGTCTAACCCACTTAAGGTGGAATAGTCCTATTTCTGCTGAGGGGAGCCAAATAACCCCAGAGCAAGCCACACAGAAATGTAAGCATCATGTTTTCCACACAGTGCAGGGTGATCACACAGCAGGACCATTGACAGGCTTGCATTAAGTGTATTGTAGGAAATGGTTACTGTCCTTTACTAGAGGATCTCACTATCCCTCTAACCAGATTGTGCTCCAGGTCCTCCCACCACCAGCAGTAGTGTTCACTGAAGCATTTCTGTTTTATGTCCAGAGGGAACTTAGTTCCTCCTGCAAAAATAGTGCAGGAACTCCGTTCCCGTGCGTTCCCGCCCGACTTGTCCCCTGGGAAAGATCGTTTCATTTTTTATTATATAATGTTAACACAGAAGACAGGGTCACAGTGTGGTGCCTTTTATCTTTATAGAATCAAGGGTTAATATCTCCTTAGGGGGATTATTGAACATGGGGGGAATAATAATCTTATATGTTTATTTGATTTTATGCTGCTTTATGTGTGAGATGTTAGGCTCATAGGCTGTTATGGAATATACAGGTTTCACTTTCACTTTGAGAGCCATGCAGCTTACAAGCTTGGCACACTTTCTCTCATAGCAGGGACAATTCTGCATTTTGCACTATGTGATTCATTCCCTCTTTCCTGACCGGACTGTCAGAAAGGAGTCCTAAATCTCTGTACTGTCTGGGTCATAGTAGGTGGTGAGTGCTCCAGCCCCAGTCCGTTTTTTGAATAAAATAAGATGTTTTATTTCTCTAGTTCTCCGGTTATTGCACTAGTGATGTAGGATTCTGTTACTTTAGAGGACACTCCCTCTATTCCTGTTTATATAGTGAGGAGGCCCTATAGTTCCCCCTCTCAATTATGTTCCATATGCCTTGATAATGTGATAATATCAAACATGTTTGATACCACGGAGCCGTCCACCTCTGAGGAGTTGTCGTCCAGTGAGAGGTGTACCCTACATTGTTATCTCTATACACATGCAGTTTTCCCGTAGCATTGCAGATCCTCCATCTGGAGACCAGACGTTACTGCGCAGTTCAGACGGCGGTGTCTGCGGCCTTAATGCTTTACCTCGGCCTGCTAAGCGCAAGCGAAGGATTACATATTGCTCTCCTTACAAGAGTACATCAAATAAATGTTGGTTTTAATTGATAGGGTTATCTGAGGATGAAGTTCTTCAGGAGACTTCAGAGTATGAACTTTCTGGGTCGGAGTCTGCCACCTCTCAACTTCCAGCTGCGGAGGAACCAGACTTTAGTTTTAGGAATTTGTGCTTCTTCTAAAGGAAGTTTTTGGCGAATTCAGGGGTTCCAGAGGTCATATTGCCTGATGAACCTTTATTCCTAAATTGAATAGAGTTTGAGGACAAATTGGTGCCTTCCCTGCTCCTGTTGTCCAGTGTATTCCTCATTGGACAGTACAGTTCCCTGCGGGTGCGACTGTCCCTGAGTGTTGCGCCTTTCGTTACAGAATTGCGCGCTTTTGCGTGCTACTCAGACATGTTTTTCTCCAACATAGGTGTGTCCGGTCCACGGCGTCATCCTTACTTGTGGGATATTCTCTTCCCCAACAGGAAATGGCAAAGAGCCCAGCAAAGCTGGTCACATGATCCCTCCTAGGCTCCGCCTACCCCAGTCATTCTCTTTGCCGTTGTACAGGCAACATCTCCACGGAGATGGCTTAGAGTTTTTTAGTGTTTAACTGTAGTTTTTATTATTCAATCAAGAGTTTGTTATTTTGAAATAGTGCTGGTATGTACTATTTACTCAGAAACAGAAAAGAGATGAAGATTTCTGTTTGTATGAGGAAAATGATTTTAGCAACCGTCACTAAAATCCATGGCTGTTCCACACAGGACTGTTGAGAGCAATTAACTTCAGTTGGGGGAACAGTGAGCAGTCTCTTGCTGCTTGAGGTATGACGCATTCTAACAAGACGATGTAATGCTGGAAGCTGTCATTTTCCCTCTGGGATCCGGTAAGCCATGTTTATTACGATTGTAAATAAGGGCTTCAAAAAGGGCTTATTAAGACTGTAGACTTTTTTTGGGCTAAATCGATTGATTATTAACACATATTTAGCCTTGAGGAATCATTTTATCTGGGTATTTTGATATAATAATTTCGGCAGGCACTGTTTTAGACACCTTATTCTTTAGGGGCTTTCCCAAAGCATAGGCAGAGCCTCATTTTCGCGCCGGTGTTGCGCACTTGTTTTTGAGAGGCATGGCATGCAGTCGCATGTGAGAGGAGCTCTGATACTTAGAAAAGACTTTCTGAAGGCGTCATTTGGTATCGTATTCCCCTTGGGGCTTGGTTGGGTCTCAGCAAAGCAGATACCAGGGACTGTAAAGGGGTTAAAGTTCAAAACGGCTCCGGTTCCGTTATTTTAAGGGTTAAAGCTTCCAAATTTGGTGTGCAATACTTTTAAGGCTTTAAGACACTGTGGTGAAAATTTGGTAAATTTTGAACAATTCCTTCATGTTTTTTCACATTTGCAGTAATAAAGTGTGTTCAGCTTAAAATTTAAAGTGACAGTAACGGTTTTATTTTAAAACGTTTTTTGTACTTGTTATCAAGTTTATGCCTGTTTAACATGTCTGAACTACCAGATAGACTGTGTTCTGAATGTGGGGAAGCCAGAATTCCTATTCATTTAAATAAATGTGATTTATGTGACAATGACAATGATGCCCAAGATGATTCCTCAAGTGAGGGGAGTAAGCATGGTACTGCATCATTCCCTCCTTCGTCTACACGAGTCTTGCCCACTCAGGAGGCCCCTAGTACATCTAGCGCGCCAATACTCCTTACTATGCAACAATTAACGGCTGTAATGGATAATTCTGTCAAAAACATTTTAGCCAAAATGAACACTTATCAGCGTAAGCGCGACTGCTCTGTTTTAGATACTGAAGAGCATGACGACGCTGATATTAATATTTCTGAAGGGCCCCTAACTCAGTCTGATGGGGCCAGGGAGGTTTTGTCTGAGGGAGAAATTACTGATTCAGGGAACATTTCTCAACAAGCTGAACCTGATGTGATTGCATTTAAATTTAAGTTGGAACATCTCCGCATTCTGCTTAAGGAGGTATTATCCACTCTGGATGATTGTGACAAGTTGGTCATCCCAGAGAAACTATGTAAAATGGACAAGTTCCTAGAGGTGCCGGGGCTCCCAGAAGCTTTTCCTATACCCAAGCGGGTGGCGGACATTGTTAATAAAGAATGGGAAAGGCCTGGTATTCCTTTCGTCCCTCCCCCCATATTTAAAAAATTGTTTCCTATGGTCGACCCCAGAAAGGACTTATGGCAGACAGTCCCCAAGGTCGAGGGAGCGGTTTCCACTTTAAACAAACGCACCACTATACCCATAGAGGATAGTTGTGCTTTCAAAGATCCTATGGATAAAAAATTAGAAGGTTTGCTTAAAAAGATGTTTGTTCAGCAGGGTTACCTTCTACAACCAATTTCATGCATTGTCCCTGTCGCTACAGCCGCATGTTTCTGGTTCGATGAGCTGATAAAGGCGGTCGACAGTGATTCTCCTCCTTATGAGGAGATTATGGACAGAATCAATGCTCTCAAATTGGCTAATTCTTTCACCCTAGACGCCACTTTGCAATTGGCTAGGTTAGCGGCTAAGAATTCTGGGTTTGCTATTGTGGCGCGCAGAGCGCTTTGGTTGAAATCTTGGTCGGCTGATGCGTCTTCCAAGAACAAGCTACTTAACATTCCTTTCAAGGGGAAAACGCTGTTTGGCCCTGACTTGAAAGAGATTATCTCGGATATCACTGGGGGTAAGGGCCACGCCCTTCCTCAGGATCGGCCTTTCAAGGCAAAAAATAAACCTAATTTTCGTCCCTTTCGTAGAAACGGACCAGCCCAAAGTGCTACGTCCTCTAAGCAAGAGGGTAATACTTCTCAAGCCAAGCCAGCTTGGAGACCAATGCAAGGCTGGAACAAGGGAAAGCAGGCCAAGAATCCTGCCACTGCTACCAAGACAGCATGAAATGTTGGCCCCCGATCCGGGACCGGATCTGGTGGGGGGCAGACTCTCTCTCTTCGCTCAGGCTTGGGCAAGAGATGTTCTGGATCCTTGGGCGCTAGAAATAGTCTCCCAAGGTTATCTTCTGGAATTCAAGGGACTTCCCCCAAGGGGGAGGTTCCACAGGTCTCAGTTGTCTTCAGACCACATAAAAAGACAGGCATTCTTACATTGTGTAGAAGACCTGTTAAAAATGGGAGTGATTCATCCCGTTCCATTAAGAGAACAAGGGATGGGGTTCTACTCCAATCTGTTTATAGTTCCCAAAAAAGAGGGAACGTTCAGACCAATCTTAGATCTCAAGATCTTAAACAAGTTTCTCAAGGTTCCATCGTTCAAGATGGAAACCATTCGAACTATTCTTCCTTCCATCCAGGAAGGTCAATTCATGACCACGGTGGATTTAAAGGATGCGTATCTACATATTCCTATCCACAAGGAACATCATCGGTTCCTGAGGTTCGCATTCCTGGACAAACATTACCAGTTCGTGGCGCTTCCTTTCGGATTAGCCACTGCTCCAAGGATTTTCACAAAGGTACTAGGGTCCCTTCTAGCTGTGCTAAGACCAAGGGGCATTGCTGTAGTACCTTACTTGGACGACATTCTGATTCAAGCGTCGTCCCTTCCTCAAGCAAAGGCTCACACGGACATTGTCCTGGCCTTTCTCAGATCTCACGGATGGAAAGTGAACGTGGAAAAGAGTTCTCTATCTCCGTCAACAAGGGTTCCCTTCTTGGGAACAATAATAGACTCCTTAGAAATGAGGATTTTTCTGACAGAGGCCAGAAAAACAAAACTTCTAGACTCTTGTCGGATACTCCATTCCGTTCCTCTTCCTTCCATAGCTCAGTGCATGGAAGTGATCGGGTTGATGGTAGCGGCAATGGACATAGTTCCTTTTGCACGCATTCATCTAAGACCATTACAACTGTGCATGCTCAGTCAGTGGAATGGGGACTATACAGACTTGTCTCCGAAGATACAAGTAAATCAGAGGACCAGAGACTCACTCCATTGGTGGCTGTCCCTGGACAACCTGTCACGAGGGATGACATTCCGCAGACCAGAGTGGGTCATTGTCACGACCGACGCCAGTCTGATGGGCTGGGGCGCGGTCTGGGGATCCCTGAAAGCTCAGGGTCTTTGGTCTCGGGAAGAATCTCTTCTACCGATAAATATTCTGGAACTGAGAGCGATATTCAATGCTCTCAAGGCTTGGCCTCAGCTAGCGAGGGCCAAGTTCATACGGTTTCAATCAGACAACATGACAACTGTTGCGTACATCAACCATCAGGGGGGAACAAGGAGTTCCCTGGCGATGGAAGAAGTGACCAAAATCATTCTATGGGCGGAGTCTCACTCCTGCCACCTGTCTGCTATCCACATCCCAGGAGTGGAAAATTGGGAAGCGGATTTTCTGAGTCGTCAGACATTGCATCCGGGGGAGTGGGAACTCCATCCGGAAATCTTTGCCCAAGTCACTCAGCTGTGGGGCATTCCAGACATGGATCTGATGGCCTCTCGTCAGAACTTCAAAGTTCCTTGCTACGGGTCCAGATCCAGGGATCCCAAGGCGGCTCTAGTGGATGCACTAGTAGCACCTTGGACCTTCAAACTAGCTTATGTGTTCCCGCCGTTTCCTCTCATCCCCAGGCTGGTAGCCAGGATCAATCAGGAGAGGGCGTCAGTGATCTTGATAGCTCCTGCGTGGCCACGCAGGACTTGGTACGCAGATCTGGTGAATATGTCATCGGCTCCTCCTTGGAAGCTACCTTTGAGACGAGACCTTCTTGTTCAGGGTCCGTTCGAACATCCGAATCTGGTTTCACTCCAGCTGACTGCTTGGAGATTGAACGCTTGATCTTATCGAAGCGAGGATTCTCAGATTCTGTTATCGATACTCTTGTTCAGGCCAGAAAGCCTGTAACTAGAAAGATTTACCACAAAATTTGGAAAAAATATATCTGTTGGTGTGAATCTAAAGGATTCCCTTGGGACAAGGTTAAGATTCCTAGGATTCTATCCTTCCTTCAAGAAGGATTGGAAAAAGGATTATCTGCAAGTTCCCTGAAGGGACAGATTTCTGCCTTGTCTGTGTTACTTCACAAAAAGCTGGCCGCTGTGCCAGATGTTCAAGCCTTTGTTCAGGCTCTGGTTAGAATTAAGCCTGTTTACAAACCTTTGACTCCTCCTTGGAGTCTCAATTTAGTTCTTTCAGTTCTTCAGGGGGTTCCGTTTGAACCCTTGCATTCCGTTGATATTAAGTTATTATCTTGGAAAGTTTTGTTTTTAGTTGCAATTTCTTCTGCTAGAAGAGTTTCAGAATTATCTGCTCTGCAGTGTTCTCCTCCTTATCTGGTGTTCCATGCAGATAAGGTGGTTTTACGTACTAAACCTGGTTTTCTTCCAAAAGTTGTTTCTAACAAAAACATTAACCAGGAGATTATCGTACCTTCTCTGTGTCCGAAACCAGTTTCAAAGAAGGAACGTTTGTTGCACAATTTGGATGTTGTTCGCGCTCTAAAATTCTATTTAGATGCTACAAAGGATTTTAGACAAACATCTTCCTTGTTTGTTGTTTATTCCGGTAAAAGGAGAGGTCAAAAAGCAACTTCTACCTCTCTCTCTTTTTGGATTAAAAGCATCATCAGATTGGCTTACGAGACTGCCGGACGGCAGCCTCCCGAAAGAATCACAGCTCATTCCACTAGGGCTGTGGCTTCCACATGGGCCTTCAAGAACGAGGCTTCTGTTGATCAGATATGTAGGGCAGCGACTTGGTCTTCACTGCACACTTTTACCAAATTTTACAAGTTTGATACTTTTGCTTCTTCTGAGGCTATTTTTGGGAGAAAGGTTTTGCAAGCCGTGGTGCCTTCCATTTAGGTGACCTGATTTGCTCCCTCCCTTCATCCGTGTCCTAAAGCTTTGGTATTGGTTCCCACAAGTAAGGATGACGCCGTGGACCGGACACACCTATGTTGGAGAAAACAGAATTTATGTTTACCTGATAAATTGCTTTCTCCAACGGTGTGTCCGGTCCACGGCCCGCCCTGGTTTTTTTAATCAGGTCTGATAATTTATTTTCTTTAACTACAGTCACCACGGTACCATATGGTTTCTCCTATGCAAATATTCCTCCTTAACGTCGGTCGAATGACTGGGGTAGGCGGAGCCTAGGAGGGATCATGTGACCAGCTTTGCTGGGCTCTTTGCCATTTCCTGTTGGGGAAGAGAATATCCCACAAGTAAGGATGACGCCGTGGACCGGACACACCGTTGGAGAAAGCAATTTATCAGGTAAACATAAATTCTGTTTTTTCAGTTGTTGAACGACCCTATCCTTATCGGATACGGGAATACTCAGTCTGCTCTTCGAATGGCGCACCTCATTAGACATGTGGGTATGATGTAATCTCCTGATTGTCCATGTATTGAGTTCTTTTCCAGTTTTTTTTGGCAAGATCAGGGCTCCGTTTGGCTGGTCCTGTGGCAGGCCTGTTTCTTTTGGGTTAACCTACTGGTTGCCTTGTATTTTATTTTCATCCGATAGGATGTCCTGTCTGTTTTCCTTCTTCCCCTCTGAGGGAGGATTTATGCGGCTTGACGGTTAGGACCCGGATTGCAGGCTGGTCCTGTTTGGGTTCAGTTCTGTCTGGTAGCTATTCGGACATGTGGCGCCGCTCTGCTTGGCTGGTCCGGTAGAGGTGCGAGTGCTCATATTATCCTCTGTGTTCAAATAAGTATTCTAGAGGACCGGTGGGTCCGTGAGGCAGGAAGGATTGTTTCAGTCCTTATAGCCTTCAATTTGGATGACTGGGTTAGTGGAGTTCCGTGGCATCTCTCTCTTGTTTCTGGGGTTGTCAGACCCTAGAGCTCCTTCCCATGTAGTGGAGGGTTGATGTGCTTACGCCCTCTTGCCGCCAAGTTTGGCAGTTTGGCCTTTTTTCTTTTGAGGCCCTGGGAATTGTCCTTCTGGACTTAATTCTCAGCAGCTAGTAGTTTATTGGGTAGTTCAGCTGCCTTGCAGCGGATGGGTTGCAGAATGTGACCATCTGCAGCTGTTGCACATTGACTGGGTACTGCCTAGCTGTTTTTTATGAGACCTTTTGGTCTTCCTCTGTTGTCTCCATGTGAGTTGGGTCTCCTTTTAGGGACCTGGGTTCCCCTCCGGGATATGGTTGTTCCCTGTTGGGGGCACTGGGCGTGGTCTCCTTGGGCTCTGCTCGGAGTTGGGGATGCTGTGCATCCTTTTCCCTCTATAATCCTCTGATTGTATGGAGGTGATGCGGAGACCAGCCTTTGCTCGAGTGCTTTTGGCCTCGGGGTATCGCCTTTCTTGTTGTCTGGCAGCTGTTTGAGAGTCTATGGGCTCTAGTGTCGACTTTGGCAAGGGTTGGTCTCTTCCTTGAGTTTGGGACTTGCGAGTTATCTGGGTTGATCTGGATATTGCCTTGATATCTCCCTGTGGTCAGACGGGGTGTTAAGTTCTTGGATATTGTTTGTTTAAACAATTGGGGGCTCAGATCTGTTTTCTCACTGGTGCTTCCGGTTGCTGAGGCTTTGCTCAGTGTTTTCCTTTGTGGAGTTGTTGCCAGACTTTTTGGCTCTAGGGCTGGTTCGGGGTTCCTGGGAACTTGGGCTATGTCCTTTTTACTTGGACTAATTGACCTGGTCACGGTTGGCCAGGTTGTCTGTGTGCTGATGCTCATTGGGCTGGACTTACGCCTTTATGGTCGTTTTCCCTTGGTCAGCTTGCTGTGGTAACCTTATGGATTCACTGTTCTGCAGGTGAATGGGTTTGCAGTGTCTCTGCTGCAGCTATTGCACATTGGATGTGTGTTAGCAAGTTAATTTCCTTAGGGGGATTCCTTCCAAGTTCATCTGCTTTGTAGATTGATTTCTCCTTTAGCCTGTGGCTTTGTGTCTTGTGGGCAGGTGCCCTGCCTTTTTGGCCGAATCCCTTTTCTTAAGGTGGAGGGGCTTATTCTCCTCCTCATGAAGGTGTGGTCCTTTTTCTAAGGATTCTCTTTTTTGTTGGGTAGTGGTTTCAGGCTTGGTGCTCTGAGAATGGGTCGCCTATTGTACCCTCCCGTTTTTGTATTTAGTGTCCTCTTCAGCTTGGGTATGGTTTTCCCAAAAGTAATAAATGCGGCTGTGGACTCTTTCCCATTAGGAAGAGAAACATAAATTAGGCTTACCTGATAATTTAATTTTCTTCTGTGGAAAGAGTCCACAGCCACCCGCCCGTTTATTATTTGGTTCGTCTTAGTTGTGTTCTTCTGGCACCTTTTCACCCTGATATTTCTTCTACTGTTCCTTGATCCTCGGAAGAATGACTGGTAGATGAGGGAAGTGGGAGGAGTATTTAACACTTTGGCTGGGGTGTCTTTGCCTCCTCCTGGTGGTGAGGTTCTTAGATCCCAAAAGTAATGAATGCAGCTGTGGACTCTTTCCCACGAAAGAAAATTAAATTATCAGGTAAGCATAATTTGTTTTTATACACATTAGCACATACTTACACACACACTATTTTATACTCCGCACATATTACACACACACACTTTGGGTTTCTGAGCTGGGCTCGTTATAGGGGTCTTCCTTTCTGGAATTTTGTGGCGTCTTTTCGATTTCCTTTGGTTTCATTTTCCTTAGTTTTTTTCCTTGCCCTGTCCTTTTGGGAGTTTTGGGCTGGTGTCCCCTTCGCTAGTAAGGGGTGTGTGGTTGGGGGCCGACCGCTGGGCGACAGTGTCTCCTGGAGGACCGTTTGTTCAGTTGAGTCTGATTTTACGGTCTCTAGCTAGGTTTCCGGATTATCTGCCGGTCATTGTCCTAGGGGCCTTTTCCTTTCAATGTTCTCGGTTTCGGACGAAGCAGGTTTTTGTTGGGTAGTGGTTTCAAGCCTGGTGCCCTCAGAATGGGCCGCTTCTAGTACTCTCCTGTCTTGGCATTCAGTGTTTGTGTAGTTTGTGCTAATGTGTCTAAAATAGTGTGTATGTAGTATGTGCTAATTTGTATAAAATAGTATGTGTGTAGTATGTGCTAATGAATATAAAATAGTGTATGTGTAGTATGTGCTAATGTGTATAAAATAAATTGTGTGTGTAGTATGTGCTATTGAGTATAAAATAGTGTATGTTTGTAGTATGTGCTAATGTGTATAAAATAAATTGTGTGTGTAGTATGTGCTATTGAGTATAAAATAGTGTGTTTGTAGTATGTACTACTGTGTATAAAAACATAAATTATGCTTAGCAGATAATTTCCTTTCCTTCTGTATGGGAAGAGTCCACAACTGCATTCCTTACTTGTGGGAAATACCGAACTTGGCCACCAGGAGGAGGCAAAGACACACCAGCCAAAGGCTTAAATACCTCCCCCACTTCCTCATAACCCCAGTGATTCTGCCGAAGGAACAAGGAACAGTAGGAGAAATATCAGGGCGAAAAAAGGTGTCATAAGAATAAATTTATCTCATCGGATAACACGGGCGTGAGCTGTGGACTCTTCCCATACATAAGGAAAGGAAATTATCTGGTTAGCATAATTTATGTTTTCCTTTTTAATATGGGAAGAGTCCACAGCTGCATTCCTTACTTGTGGGAAACATATACCCAAGCTCTAGAGTACACGGAATGCTAACGGGAGGGGAAAAGGAGAGGCGGACCCTGAGGGCACCACAGCCTGCAAAACTTTTCTCCCAAAGGCTGCTTCAGCAGAAGCAAAAACATCAAATTTGTAAAAATTGGAAAAGTATGTAAGGAGGTCCAGTTAGCCGCCTTACAGATCTGATCCATAGAGGCCTCATTTTTGAAGGCCCATGAGGAAACCACTGCTCTCGTAGAATCAGAGGAGGCTTATGTCCCGCTAGCTCTATGCTAAACGGATGATACTCCTCAGCCAAAAAGATAAGGAAGTCGAAGAGGCCCTTTTACCCCTACGCTTCCCGGAAAGGAGAACAAACATAGAAAGAAGTTTGTCTAAATTCCTTTGTGACTTGAAGATAGAACTTCAAGGCACAAACCACATCCAGAATCGCGTTGTAAACGTTCCTTCGACGGAGGATTAGGACATAAGAAATACAATCTCTTGATTGATGTTGTGATTGACACAACCTTAGGAGAAAACCTAACTTGGTTCGTAGAACATCCTTATCAGCATGGAAAGCCAGATATGGAGGGACGCATTGCAATGCAGCAATCGCAGATATTTTGCACGCAGAAGCAATAGCCAGTAGAAAAGGAACCTTCCAAGACAACAATTTAATGTCTACTTCATGCATAGGCTCCAACGGAGCCCATTGCAAAACTTTCAGAACAAGATTTAATCGCCATTGGAGGAGCATTAGATCTAAACACAGGCCTGATTCTAGCAGAGCCTTAACAAATGACTGCACATCTGGAAGCTCAGTAAACCTCTTGTGAAGTAACACAGACAGGGCCGAAATCTGTCCCTTCAGGGGCCTTGCAGAAAGCCCTTCTCCAGTTCATCCTGGAGAACAGAATAAGTAGGTCCTCCACACCTTATGATAGATATGACGAGCAACCAGTTTACGAGCTTGAATGAGAGTAAAAATAACTCTTAGAAAACCCTCTCTAGGCTAGGAGTAAGCGTTAAATCTCCACGCAGTTAGCTTCAGAGAATCTAGATATTGATGAACAAAGAGACCTTCAGTAGATCCCTACAACAAGGTAACTTCCACGGAGGAGATGACATCTCCACTAGATCCACAAACCCTATCCTTCACAGCCAAGACGGAGCAATCAGTATCACTGACGCCTGCTTGATTCGAGCCACTACACTAGGAAGCAGTGGTAATGGCCGGAAAAGATAAATTAGATGGAATCTCCAAGGCACCGCTAATGGATCCCTGTACCTAGACTATTATCTGGGTAGCTTCATATTGAGGCATCATAATATATTCCTCTTCCAAATCTCTGCAAACACTTGTAATGGAGAGACCATTCCCCCGGATGAAAGGATTGTCTGCTAAGGGAACTAAGTTGTCCACACCCGGAATGTGGATCGCTGACAGCAAACAAATCTGGGTCTCTGCCCACTCCAGATCCAAGATCCTTCCCTCATAGCTAGGGAGCTTCTCGTTCCCCCCGATGGATAATGTAAGCCACCGAGGTTATATTGTCTGATTGGAATCTGATAAACTGGGACAAACCCAGCAGAGGCCAAGCCTTCAGAGCATTGTACATTGCCCGAAGAGCCAAAATGAGATCGAGAGGGAGCTTTCCTCCTGAGTCCATAGGCCCTGTGCCTTCCTGGCACCCCAAACAGCTCCCCATCCTGACAGACTCTCAACCGTAGTCACAATCACCCAGGATGGTCTTAAGACGGACGTCCTTCGGGACAGGAGAGCCGGACAAAAACACCAAGAGAGCAATTCTCTTTATCGGTTGTCCAGTGAAATCTGTTGAGACAGATCCAAATGATCGCCGTTTCACTGCTTCAGCATGGGCAGTTGCAACAGTCTGAGGTGAAACCTGGTAAAGGAAATGATGTCCATGCAGGACACCATGAGACCAATCACCTCCATACACCGAGCCACAGATGGCCTTAAAGGGTCATAAAGCCCATTTTTTTAATTTTATGATTTAGATAGAACATAACATTTTGAAAAAACTTTCTAATTTACTTCTGTTATCAAATTTTCTTAGTTTTCTTGTTATCCTTTGTGGAAAAAGCAGAAATGTAAGCTCAAGAGTGTGCATGTGTCTGCAGCACTATATAGCAGCAGTTTTGCAACAATGTTATACATTAGCAGGGGCACTAGATGGCAACACTATTTCTTTCATGTAATTAGCAAGAGTCCATGAGCTAGTGACGTATGGGATATACATTCCTACCAGGAGGGGCAAAGTTTCCCAAACCTCAAAATGCCTATAAATACACCCCTCACCACACCCACAATTCAGTTTTACAAACTTTGCCTCCGATGGAGGTGGTGAAGTAAGTTTGTGCTAGATTCTACGTTGATATGCGCTCCGCAGCAAGTTGGAGCCCGGTTTTCCTCTCAGCGTGCAGTGAATGTCAGAGGGATGTGAGGAGAGTATTGCCTATTTGAATGCAGTGATCTCCTTCTACGGGGTCTATTTCATAGGTTCTCTGTTATCGGTCGTAGAGATTCATCTCTTACCTCCCTTTTCAGATCGACGATATACTCTTATATATACCATTACCTCTGCTGATTCTCGTTTCAGTACTGGTTTGGCTTTCTACAAACATGTAGATGAGTGTCCTGGGGTAAGTAAATCTTATTTTCTGTGACACTCTAAGCTATGGTTGGGTACTTTGTTTATAAAGTTCTAAATATATGTATTCAAACATTTATTTGCCTTGACTCAGAATGTTCAACTTTCCTTATTTTTCAGACAGTCAGTTTCATATTTGGGATAATGCATTTGATTTAATCATTTTTTCTTACCTTCAAAAAAATTTGACTCTTTTTCCCTGTGGGCTGTTAGGCTCGCGGGGGCTGAAAATGCTTCATTTTATTGCGTCATTCTTGGCGCGAACTTTTTTGGCGCAAAAATTCTTTTCCGTTTCCGGCGTCATACGTGTCGCCGGAAGTTGCGTCATTTTTTGACGTTATTTTGCGCCAAAAATGTCGGCGTTCCGGATGTGGCGTCATTTTTGGCGCCAAAAGCATTTAGGCGCCAAAAAATGTGGGCGTCTTATTTGGCGCTAAAAAATATGGGCGTCACTTTTGTCTCCACATTATTTAAGTCTCATTTTTCATTGCTTCTGGTTGCTAGAAGCTTGTTCTTTGGCATTTTTTCCCATTCCTGAAACTGTCATTTAAGGAATTTGATCAATTTTGCTTTATATGTTGTTTTTTCTCTTACATATTGCAAGATGTCTCACGTTGCATCTGAGTCAGAAGATACTACAGGAAAATCGCTGTCTAGTGCTGGATCTACCAAAGCTAAGTGTATCTGCTGTAAACTTTTGGTAGCTATTCCTCCAGCTGTTGTTTGTATTGATTGTCATGACAAACTTGTTAATGCAGATAATATTTCCTTTAGTAAAGTACCATTGCCTGTTGCAGTTCCTTCAACATCTAAGGTGCAGAATGTTCCTGATAACATAAGAGATTTTGTTTCTGAATCCATAAAGAAGGCTATGTCTGTTATTTCTCCTTCTAGTAAACGTAAAAAATCTTTTAAAACTTCTCTCCCTACAGATGAATTTTTAAATGAACATCATCATTCTGATTCTGATGACTCTTCTGGTTCAGAGGATTCTGTCTCAGAGGTTGATGCTGATAAATCTTCATATTTATTTAAAATGGAATTTATTCGTTCTTTACTTAAAGAAGTTCTAATTGCTTTAGAAATAGAGGATTCTGGTCCTCTTGATACTAATTCTAAACGTTTGGATAAGGTATTTAAATCTCCTGTGGTTACTCCAGAAGTTTTTCCTGTTCCTAATGCTATTTCTGCAGTAATTTCCAAAGAATGGGATAAATTGGGTAATTCATTTACTCCTTCTAAACGTTTTAAGCAATTATATCCTGTGCCGTCTGACAGATTAGAATTTTGGGACAAAATCCCTAAAGTTGATGGGGCTATTTCTACCCTTGCTAAACGTACTACTATTCCTACGTCAGATGGTACTTCGGTTAAGGATCCTTTAGATAGGAAAATTGAATCCTTTCTAAGAAAAGCTTATCTGTGTTCAGGTAATCTTCTTAGACCTGCTATATCTTTGGCTGATGTTGCTGCAGCTTCAACTTTTTGGTTGGAAACTTTAGCGCAACAAGTAACACATCATGATTCTCATGATATTATTATTCTTCTTCAGCATGCTAATAATTTTATCTGTGATGCCATCTTTGATATTATCAGAGTTGATGTCAGGTTTATGTCTCTAGCTATTTTAGCTAGAAGAGCTTTATGGCTTAAGACTTGGAATGCTGATATGGCTTCTAAATCAACTCTACTTTCCATTTCTTTCCAGGGTAACAAATTATTTGGTTCTCAGTTGGATTCTATTATTTCAACTGTTACTGGTGGGAAAGGAACTTTTTTACCACAGGATAAAAAATCTAAGGGTAAAAACAGAGCTAATAATAGTTTTCGTTCCTTTCGTTTCAACAAAGAACAAAAGTCTGATCCTTCATCCTCAGGAGCAGTTTCAGTTTGGAAACCATCTCCAATCTGGAATAAATCCAAGCCAGCCAGAAAGGCAAAGCCTGCTTCTAAGTCCACATGAAGGTGCGGCCCTCATTCCAGCTCAGCTGGTATTGGGCAGGTTACGTTTTTTCAAAGAAATTTGGATCAATTCTGTTCACAATCTTTGGATTCAGAACATTGTTTCAGAAGGGTACAGAATTGGTTTCAAGATGAGACCTCCTGCAAAGAGATTTTTTCTTTCCCGTGTCCCAGTAAATCCAGTAAAAGCTCAAGCATTTCTGAATTGTGTTTCAGATCTAGAGTTGACTGGAGTAATTATGCCAGTTCCAGTTCAGGAACAGGGGATGGGGTTTTATTCAAATCTCTTCATTGTACCAAAGAAGGAGAATTCCTTCAGACCAGTTCTGGATCTAAAAATATTGAATCGTTATGTAAGGATACCAACGTTCAAGATGGTAACTGTAAGGACTATCTTGCCTTTTGTTCAGCAAGGGAATTATATGTCCACAATAGATTTACAGGATGTATATCTGCATATTCCGATTCATCCAGATCATTATCGGTTCCTGAGATTCTCTTTTCTGGACAAGCATTACCAGTTTGTGGCTCTGCCGTTTGGCCTAGCTACAGCTCCAAGAATTTTTACAAAGGTTCTCGGTGCCCTTCTGTCTGTAATCAGAGAACAGGGTATTGTGGTATTTCCTTATTTGGACGATATCTTGGTACTTGCTCAGTCTTTACATTTAGCAGAATTTCATACGAATCGACTTGTGTTGTTTCTTCAAGATCATGGTTAGAGGATCAATTTACCAAAAAGTTCATTGATTCCTCAGACAAGGGTAACCTTTCTGGGTTTCCAGATAGATTCAGTGTCCATGACTCTGTCTTTAACAGACAAGAGACGTCTAAAACTGATTGCAGCTTGTCGAAACCTTCAGTCACAATCATTCCCTTCGGTAGCCTTATGCATGGAAATTCTAGGTCTCATGACTGCTGCATCGGACGCGATCCCCTTTGCTCGTTTTCACATGCGACCTCTTCAGCTTTGTATGCTGAATCAATGGTGCAAGGATTACACAAAGATATCTCAATTAATATCTTTAAAACCGATTGTTCGACACTCTCTAACGTGGTGGACAGATCACCATCGTTTAATTCAGGGGGCTTCTTTTGTGCTTCCGACCTGGACTGTAATTTCAACAGATGCAAGTCTCACAGGTTGGGGAGCTGTGTGGGGATCTCTGACGGCACATGGAGTTTGGGAATCTCAGGAGGTGAGATTACCGATCAATATTTTGGAACTCCGTGCAATTTTCAGAGCTCTTCAGTTTTGGCCTCTTCTGAAGAGAGAATCGTTCATTTGTTTTCAGACAGACAATGTCACAACTGTGGCATACATCAATCATCAAGGAGGAACTCACAGTCCTTTGGCTATGAAAGAAGTATCTCGAATTTTGGTTTGGGCGGAATCCAGCTCCTGTCTAATCTCTGCGGTTCATATCCCAGGTGTAGACAATTGGGAAGCGGATTATCTCAGTCGCCAAACGTTGCATCCGGGCGAATGGTCTCTTCACCCAGAGGTATTTCTTCAGATCGTTCAAATGTGGGAACTTCCAGAAATAGATTTGATGGCGTCCCATCTAAACAAGAAACTTCCCAGGTATCTGTCCAGATCCCGGGATCCTCAGGCGGAGGCAGTGGATGCATTATCACTTCCTTGGAAGTATCATCCTGCCTATATCTTTCCGCCTCTAGTTCTTCTTCCAAGAGTAATCTCCAAGATTCTGAAGGAATGCTTGTTTGTTCTGCTGGTAGCTCCGGCATGGCCTCACAGGTTTTGGTATGCGGATCTTGTCCGGATGGCCTCTTGCCAACCGTGGACTCTTCCATTAAGACCAGACCTTCTGTCACAAGGTCCTTTTTTCCATCAGGATCTGAAATCCTTAAATTTAAAGGTATGGAGATTGAACGCTTGATTCTTCGTCAAAGAGGTTTCTCTGACTCTGTGATTAATACTATGTTACAGGCTCGTAAATCTGTATCTAGAGAGATATATTATAGAGTCTGGAAGACTTATATTTCTTGGTGTATTTCTCATCATTTTTCTTGGCATTCTTTTAGAATTCCGAGAATTTTACAGTTTCTTCAGGATGGTTTAGATAAAGGTTTGTCCGCAAGTTCCTTGAAAGGACAAATCTCTGCTCTTTCTGTTCTTTTTCACAGAAAAATTGCTATTCTTCCTGATATTCATTGTTTTGTACAAGCTTTGGTTCGTATAAAACCTGTCATTAAGTCAATTTCTCCTCCTTGGAGTTTGAATTTGGTTCTGGGGGCTCTTCAAGCTCCTCCGTTTGAACCTATGCATTCATTGGACATTAAATTACTTTCTTGGAAAGTTTTGTTCCTTTTGGCCATCTCTTCTGCCAGAAGAGTTTCTGAATTATCTGCTCTTTCTTGTGAGTCTCCTTTTCTGATTTTTCATCAGGATAAGGCGGTGTTGCGAACTTCTTTTGCATTTTTACCTAAAGTTGTGAATTCCAACAACATTAGTAGAGAAATTGTGGTTCCTTCATTATGTCCTAATCCTAAGAATTCTAAGGAGAAATCGTTGCATTCTTTGGATGTTGTTAGAGCTTTGAAATATTATGTTGAAGCTACTAAATCTTTCCGAAAGACTTCTAGTCTATTTGTTATCTTTTCCGGTTCTAGAAAAGGCCAGAAAGCTTCTGCCATTTCTTTGGCATCTTGGTTGAAATCTTTAATTCATCTTGCCTATGTTGAGTCGGGTAAAACTCCGCCTCAGAAAATTACAGCTCATTCTACTAGGTCAGTTTCTACTTCCTGGGCGTTTAGGAATGAAGCTTCGATTGATCAGATTTGCAAAGCAGCAACTTGGTCCTCTTTGCATACTTTTACTAAATTCTATCATTTTGATGTATTTTCTTCTTCTGAAGCAGTTTTTGGTAGAAAAGTACTTCAGGCAGCGGTTTCAGTTTGAATCTTCTGCTTATGTTTTTCGTTAAACTTTGTTTTGGGTGTGGATTATTTTCAGCAGGAATTGGCTGTCTTTATTTTATCCCTCCCTCTCTAGTGACTCTTGTGTGGAAAGATCCACATCTTGGGTAATCATTATCCCATACGTCACTAGCTCATGGACTCTTGCTAATTACATGAAAGAAAACATAATTTATGTAAGAACTTACCTGATAAATTCATTTCTTTCATATTAGCAAGAGTCCATGAGGCCCGCCCTTTTTTTGTGGTGGTTATGATTTTGTATAAAGCACAATTATTCCAATTCCTTATTTTATATGCTTTCGCACTTTTTTATCACCCCACTTCTTGGCTATTCGTTAAACTGAATTGTGGGTGTGGTGAGGGGTGTATTTATAGGCATTTTGAGGTTTGGGAAACTTTGCCCCTCCTGGTAGGAATGTATATCCCATACGTCACTAGCTCATGGACTCTTGCTAATATGAAAGAAATGAATTTATCAGGTAAGTTCTTACATAAATTATGTTTTCCTGTTGTGTAGTGCTTCAGGCATGTGCACGCTACCTAACTAGGTATCTCTTCAACAAAGAACATAAGAATGAAAAAAATTGATAATAGAAGTAAATTGGAAACTTATTAAAAATTGTATCCTCTGTCTGAATCATGAAAGAAAATATTTGGGTTTAATGTTCCTTTAAGGAGGTCTGGAGGGCAAGACATGTTGAAGCTATTTTGAAACGTCTCTGGTCTGAGAAATATTCTCATTCTATTATAGTACCCGTGACTACCCTGGTACTTGATACAAGAGAACTCTCTCTATTTATCTTCCATCCATGGGATCGAAGAAGACAGAGGAGAGATTCCGAATGGTTCACTCTTCGAAAAAAATTCTTGGAGCCGACCAAACGGAAGTGCTGGTCCATGAATGCAAACCTTAGGAACTGGAAGTGATCCTTGAGGATTGGTACGTGAAGGGAGCATCCCTTAGCTCTATCGTGGTCATGAACCGCTCTTCTCGAACGAGGAGAAGGATGGACATTGTCTCCATCTTGAACGAGGGGTCATTTAAAAACTTGTTTAAGGACGGCTCAATGGTATCAAACATGTTTGATATTATCAAGGCATATGAAACATAATTGAGAGGGCGGATCTAAGGCCTCCTCACATTATAAACAGGAATTACTCTTTAGGAATAGAGGGAGTACCCTCTAAAGTAACAGAATCCTCCATCGCTAGTGCAATAACCAGAGAACTATAGAAATAAATCAATCTTATTTTACTCAAAAAAATGGCACCTTATGGCTGGGGCACTCACCACCTCCTATGACCCAGATAGTACAGAGATTTATTACACCTCTCTGATGGACACCCGGTCAGAAAAGAGGGAATGAATCACATGGTGCACAATGCAGGACCGTCCGTGCTAAGAGAAAAAGCGCCCCAAGTTTGTAAGCTGCACAGCTCTCAAAGTGAAACTGAAAAGTGTTTATTCCGTAACAGCCTATGAGCCCAGAACATCTCACACATAAAAGCAGCAGAAAATCAAATAAACATATAAGATTAATCAGCAGCCACAAAAAAAAAAGGTGAGTCGGGGCCACAGGTTAAGAATTTACAACTTAACTTTTATTGCCATACAAAGTGGTAAATAAACACTCGGCGTATTAAAAACAAAAAGAGCTAGGACAGCAGCGGTCTGACATGTTTCAGCTATCTGCCTTACTCTATTGGTCACTCCGGGTGGTGACAAAGAAGCAAAGGGGAGGAGATACACACAGAGGAACTGATCGGGACCGGGAAGGCTTGTTAAGCAGTTGTGGATGGCGACCGGTGCCCTTAAGGTACTTTGTTCCTGCATTTGATTAATGTTTGTGTTGTGACACCTCCGCTGCAGGCTTTGTAATGCTTACGAATGTTTGGCTAGTTTGAGCGCTGTCAATAGGTCTTTCTTGTAAATGTGGTGATCGATATAAGATTAATCACCACTGTTCAAAAATACCCCTCAGGAGATATTAACCCTTTTTTCTATACAGATAAAAGGAGTCACACTGTGACCCTGTCTTCTTGCGTTATCATACATGTATAAAAAAATGAAACAGTCTTACCAGAATCTATGCCGTGGAACAGTAACACAGTCCTTCAAGTTTGACAGATAGTAGCGTTGCTTCTGACATGGACTTTAGTGAAGAAAGCAGGCAGCGAAAGTCGTCAACTCTGACTGCTTATGGAGCTGTTAATGAGTTGGGATGGTTTCGCAGAAAGACTCTCCCTGCATCTCCGGACTCTAACTTTCATCCATGCTCTCACTGAGAGGCTGACAGGACTACCTAAAACTCCATTCCCATCTCAAAGAGTACTACCCTTCATAAGAGACTACCCCAAAATCTTCTAACACTTATCTGCCAACCTCCTGTGATGAAAGGCAAAGAATGACTGGGGTTATGAGGAAGTTGGGGAGGTATTTAAGCCTTTGACTGGGGTGTCGTTGCCTCCTTCTGGTGGCCAGGTTCAGTATTTCCCACAAGTAAGGAATGCAGCTGTGAACTCTTCCCATATTAAGAAGAAAATAAAGTCTGTGTGTAGTATGTACTAATGTGTATAAAAACATAATTTATGTAAGAATTTACCTGATAAATTCATTTCTTTCATATTGGCAAGAGTCCATGAGCTAGTGACATATGGGATATACAATCCTACCAGGAGGGGCAAAGTTTCCCAAACCTCAAAATGCCTATAAATACACCCCTCACCACACCCACAATTCAGTTTAACAAATAGCCAAGAAGTGGGGTGATAAAGAAAGGAGTAAAAAGCATCAACAAAGGAATTTGGAAATAATTGTGCTTTATACAAAAAAATCATAACCACCATAAAAAGGGTGGGCCTCATGGACTCTTGCCAATATGAAAGAAATGAATTTATCAGGTAAATTCTTACATAAATTGTTTTCTTTCTCTTGTAAGGTGTATCCAGTCCACGGATCATCCATTACTTTTGGGATATTCTCATTCCCAACAGGAAGTTGCAAGAGGACACCCACAGCAGAGCTGTTATATAGCTCCTCCCCTAACTGCCATACCCAGTCATTCTCTTGCAACTCTCAACACGCATGGAGGTAGTAAGAGAGAGTGGTGAAATATAGTTAGTTTTTTATCTGCAATCAAAAGTTTATTTTAAATGGTACCGGAGTTGTACTATTTTATCCCAGGCAGTAAATAGAAGAAGAATCTGCCTGAGTTTTCTATGATCTTAGCAGGTTGTAACTAAGATCCATTGCTGTTCTCACATATGTCTGCGGAGAGAGGTAACTTCAGCGGGAGAATTGCGTGCAGGTTACTCTGCTATGAGGTATGTGCAGTTACAATTTTTTCTAGAAATGGAAAATGCTAGAAAATGCTGCTGATACCGGATTAATGTAAGTTAAGCCTGAATACAGTGATTTAATAGCAACTGGTATCATGCTTACTCTCAGGGGTAATACCCTTATAAAATTGCAATGTAAAACGTTTGCTGGCATGTTTAATCGTTTTTATATATGCTTTGGTGATAAAACTTTATTGGGGCCTAGTTTTTTTCCACATGTCTGGCTTAAATTTTGCCTAGAAACAGTTTCCTGAGGCTTTCCACTGTTGTAGTATAAAAGTTACAGTTGGTGCAGTTAAAATTACAAACTGTGACATCCAGCTTCCCTCAGGAGTCCCCTGTATGCTATAGGACATCTCTAAAGGGCTCAAAGGCTTTCCAAAGTCGTTTATTGGGGAAGGGAGGGCCACAGCAGGCTGTGGCAGTTTGTTGTGTCTGTTAAACAACGTCTATCGTTTTTTTGATCCGTCTTTTTTAATTAAGGGGTTAATCATCCATTTGCAAGTGGGTGCAATGCTATGTTAACTTATTACATACACTGTAAAAATTTTGTTTGATTTACTGCCTTTTTTCACTGTTTTTCAAATTTTGACAATTTGTTTCTCTTAAAGGCACAGTACCGTTTTTTATATTTGCTTGTTAACTTGATTTGTTTTCCAAGCTTGCTAGTCTCATTGCTAGTCTGTACAAACATGTCTGACATAGAGGAAACTCCTTGTTCATTATGTTTAAAAGCCATGGTGGAACCCCCTCTTAGAATGTGTACCAAATGTACTGATTTCACTTTAAGCAATAATGATCATATTCTGTCTTTAAAAAAATTTATCACCAGAGGAATCTGACGAGGGGGAAGTTATGCTGACTAACTCTCCCCACGTGTCAGATCCTTTGACTCCCGCTCAAGGGACTCACGCTCAAATGGCGCCAAGTACATCTAGGGCGCCCATAGCGATTACTTTACAAGACATGGCGGCAGTCATGGATAATACACTGTCAGCGGTATTAGCCAGACTACCTACATTTAGAGGTAAGCGAGATAGCTCTGGGGTTAGACGAAATGCAGAGCATACTGACGCTTTAAGAACCATGTCTGATACTGCCTCACAATATGCAGAAGCTGAGGAAGGAGAGCTTCAGTCTGTGGGTGATGTTTCTGACTCAGGAAAGATGATGCAACCTGATTCTGATATTTCTACATTTAAATTTAAGCTTGAACACCTCTGCGTGTTTCTCAGGGAGGTTTTAGCTGCTCTGAATGACTGTGATACAATTGCAGTGCCAGAGAAATTGTTTAGACTGGATAAATACTATGCAGTGCCGGTGTGTACTGATGTTTTTCCAATACCTAAAAGGTTTACAGAAATTATTACTAAGGAATGGGATAGACCAGGTGTGACGTTCTCTTCCCCTCCTATTTTTAGAAAAATGTTTCCAATAGACGCCACCACACAGGACTTATGACAGACAGTTCCTAAGGTGGAGGGAGCAGTTTCTACTTTAGCAAAGCGTACTACTATCCCTGTCGAGGTCAGTTGTACTTTTTTAGATCCAATGGATAAAAAATTAGAAGGTTACCTTAAGAAAATGTTTATTCAATAAGGTTTTATCCTACAGCCCCTTGCATGCATTGCTCCTGTCACTGCTGCTGCGGCGTTCTGGTTTGAGTCTCTGGAAGAGGCTTTACAGGTAGCGACTCCATTGGATGACATACTTGGCAAGCTTAGAGCACTTAAGCTAGCCAATTCCTTTGTTTTCTGAAGCCATTGTTCATTTGACTAAACTAACGGCTAAGAATTCTGGTTTTGCTATACAGGCGCGCAGGGCGCTATGGCTTAAATAATGGTCAGCTGACGTGACTTCAAAATCTAAGCTGCTTAACATTCCCTTCAAGGGGCAGACCCTCTTCGGGCCTGGTTTGAAGGAGATTATTGCTGATATCACTGGAGGAAAAGGTCATGCCCTTCCTCAGGACAGGTCCAAATCAAGGGCCTTCGGTGGCTCAGTGCATGGAAGTAATCGGCTTAATGGTAGCGGCAATGGACATAGTGCCGTTTGCACCCCTACATCTCAGACCGCTGCAACTATGCAATAAATATTCTGGAAGAGCGATATTCAATGCTCTTCAGGCTTGGCCTCAGTTAGCAACTCTGAGGTACATCAGATTTCAGTCGGACAACATCACGACTGTGGCTTACATCAACCATCAAGGGGAACAAGAAGTTCTCTAGCGATGTTAAAAGTCTCAAAGATAATTCGCTGGGCAGAGACTCACTCTTGCCACCTATCAGCTATCCATATCCCAGGTGTAGAGAACTGGGAGGCGGATTTTTTAAGTTGTTAGGCTTTTCATCCGGGAGAGTGGGAACTCCATCCGGAGGTGTTTGCACAATTGATTCATCATTGGGGCAAACCAGAACTGGATCTCATGGCGTCTCGCTAGAACGCCAAGCTTCCTTGTTACGGATCTAGGTCCAGGTATCCCAAGGCGACGCTAATAGATGCTCTAGCAGTGCCCTGGTCTTTCAACCTGGCTTATGTGTTTCCACTGTTTCCTCTGCTCCCTCGACTGATTGCCAAGGTCAAGCAGGAGAGAGCATCGGTGATTTTGATGGCGCCTGCGTGGCCACGCAGGACCTGGTATGCAGATCTGGTGGACATGTCATCCATTCCACCATGGACTCTGCCTCTGAGACAGGACCTTCTACTTTAGGGTCCTTTCAACCATCCAAATCTAATTTCTCTGAGACTGACTGCCTGGAGATTGAACGCTTGATTTTATCAAAGCGTGGCTTCTCCGAGTCAGTCATTGATACCTTAATACAGGCACGAAAACCTGTCACCGGGAAAATTTACCATAAAATATGGCGTACATATCTTTATTGGTGTGAATCCAAGGGTTAGGATTCCCAGGATATTATCTTTTCTCCAAGATGGTTTGGAAAAAGGATTGTCAGTTCCTTAAAGGACAGATTTCTGCTCTGTCTATTCTTTTGCACAAGCATCTGGCAGATGTTCCAGACGTTCAGGCATTTTGTCAGGCTTTGGTTAGAATCAAGCCTGTGTTTAAACCTGTTGCTCCCCCATGGAGCTTAAATTTAGTTCTTAAGGTTCTTCAAGGAGTTCCGTTTGAACCTCTAAATTCCATAGATATCAAACTTTTATCTTGGAAAGTTCTGTTTTTGGTAGCTATTTCCTCGGCTCGTAGAGTCTCCGAGTTATCTGCTTTACAATGTGATTCTCCTTATCTGATCTTCCATACGGATAAGGTAGTCCTGCGTACCAAACCTGGGTTTTTACCTAAGGTGGTATCTAACAAGAATATCAATCAAGAGATTGTTGTTCCATCCTTGTGTCCTAATCCTTCTTCAAAGAAGGAACGTCTATTACACAATCTGGACGTGGTTCGTGCTTTAGTTTTACTTACAAGCTACTAAAGATTTTTGTCAAACATCTGCTTTGTTTGTTGTCTACTCTGGACAGAGGAGAGGTCAAAAGGCTTCGGCAACCTCTCTTTCTTTTTGGCTAAGAAGCATAATCAGCTTAGCCTATGAGACTGCTGGCCAGCAGCCTCTTGAAAGGATTACAGCTCATTCTACTAGAGCTGTGGCTTCCACTTGGGCCTTTAAAAATGAGGCTTCTGTTGAACAGATTTGCAAGGCAGCGACTTGGTCTTCGCTTCATACTTTTTCAAAATTCTACAAATTTGATACTTTTGCTTCTTCGGAGGCTATTTTTGGGAGAAAGGTTTTACAGGCAGTGGTACCTTCCGTTTAAGTACCTGCCTTGTCCCTCCCTTCATCTGTGTACTTTAGCTTTGGTATTGGTATCCCACAAGTAATGGATGATCCGTGGACTGGATACACCTTACAAGAGAAAACACAATTTATGCTTACCTGATAAATTTATTTCTCTTGTGGTGTATCCAGTCCACGGCCCGCCCTGTCATTTTAAGGCAGGTAATTTTTTCATTTAAACTATAGTCACCACTGCACCCTATGGTTTCTCCTTTCTCTGCGTGTTTTCGGTCGAATGACTGGATATGGCAGTTAGGGGAGGAGCTATATAAGAGCTCTGCTGTGGGTGTCCTCTTGCAACTTCCTGTTGGGAATGAGAATATCCCTCAAGTAATGTATGATCCGTGGACTGTATACACCACAAGAGAAATAAATTTATCAGGTAAGCATAAATTGTGTTTTCATGTAATTGGCAAGAGTCCATGAGCTAGTGACGCATGGGATATCAATACCCAAGATGTGGAACTCCATGCAAAAGTCACTAGAGAGGGAGGTCTTCCAAACTCGATAATAAATCTTTCTAGAGACAGATTTACGAGCTTGTAACATAGTATTAATCACTGGGTCAGAGAAACCTCTATGACTTAGTACTAAGCATTCCGTTTCCATACCTTCAAATTTAATGATTTGAGATCCTGATGGGAAAACGAACCTTGAGACAGAAGGGCCAGCCTTAACGGAAGTGGCCAAGGTTGGCAACTGGACATCGGAACAAGATCTGCATACCAAAACCTGTGTGGCCATGCTGGAGCCACCAGCGACACAAATGATTGTTCCATGATTTTGGATATCACTCTTGGAAGAAGAACTAGAAGCGGGAAAATGTAAGCAGGATGTTAACACCAAGGAAGTGTCAGCACATCCCTGGACCTGGACAGGTATCTGAGAAGTTTCTTGTTTAGATGAGAGGCCATGAGATCTATCTCTGGAAGACCCCACATCTGAACAATCTGAGAAAACACATCTGGATGGAGAGACCACTCCCCTGGATGTAAAGTCTGACGGCTGAGATAATCCTCCTCCCAATTGTCTACACCTGGGATATGCACCTCAGAGATTAGACAGGAGCTGGATTCCACCCAAGCAAGTATCCACCCTGATGATTGACATATGCCACAGTTGTGATATTGTCTGTCTGAAAGCAAATGAATGGTTCTCTCTTCAACAGAGGCCAAAACTGAAGAGCTCTGAGAATTGCACGGAGTTCTAAAATATTGATTGGTAATCTCGCCTCTTGAGATTTCCAAACCCCTTGTGCTGTCAGAGATCCCCAAACAGCTCCCCAACCTGAAAGACATACGTCTGTAGTGATCACAGTCCAGGTTGGCCGAACAAAGGAAGCCCCTTGAACTAAACGCTGGCGATTTAACCACCACGTCAGAGAGTGTCGAACATTGGGATTTAAGGATATTAACTGCGATATCTTTGTATAATCCCTGCACCATTGATTCAGCATATAAAGCTGGAGAGGTCTTCCATGCACATAGCCACTGAAGGTGCCGACAGGCTGCAACCAATTTCAAATGTCTCTTGTCTGTTAGATTCAATGTCCATGACTCTGTCTCTATCTGGAAACCTAAAAAGGTGACCCTTGTCTGAGGAATCAAGAAACTTTTTGGTAAATTGATCCTCCAACCATGTTTTTGAAGAAACAACACTAGTTGATTCGTGTGAGATTCTGCAGAATGTAAAGACTGAGCTAGTACCAAGATATCGTCCAAATAAGGAAACACCACAATACCCTGCTCTCTGATTATAGAATCCAACTGAGAACCAAATAAATTATTACCTTGGAAAGAAAGAGATACTAATCTAGACTTAGATGTCATATCAGCATTCCAAGATTTAAGCCACAAAGCTCTTCTAGCTAAAATAGCTAAAGACATGGATCTAACATCAATTTTGATAATATCAAAAATGGCATCACAAATAAAATGATTAGCATATTGCAATAAACGAACAATGCTAGATATGTCAGAATCCAATTCTTGTTGCGCTAAATTCTCCAACCAAAAAGTTGATGCAGCCTCAACATCAGCCAAAGAAATTGCAGGCCTGAGAAGATGACCTTTAATATAAATGGGCTTTCCTTAGATAGGATTCAAGTTTCCTATCTAAAGGATCTTTAAAAGAAGTACTGTCTTCCATAGGAATAGTAGTACGTTTAGCAAGAGTAGAAATAGCTCCATCAACTTTGGGGATCTTTTCCCAAAAGTCTATAGAAATTGCTGGTAAAGGATACAATTTTTTTTTTTGTATTAAACTTTTTTTATTGAAGTTTTTGTACCAATACAAACAAATAAAATACAACTTTTCTTTCATGTAATTGGCAAGAGTCCATGAGCTAGTGACATATGGGATATACAATCCTTTTAGGAGGGGCAAAGTTTCCCAAACCTCAAAATGCCTATAAATACACCCCTCACCACACCCACAATTCAGTTTTACAAACTTTGTCTCCTAAGGAAGGCCTGTTTATATTCAGGTCATCTTCTTAGACCGGCAATTTCTTTGGCTGATGTTGCGGCTGCATCAACTTTATGGTTGGAGAATTTAGCGCAACAGGAATTGGATTCTGACTTATCTAGCATTATTCGCTTACTACAATATGCTAATCATTTTATTTATGATGCTATTTTTTGATATTATCAAAATTGATGTTAGATCCATGTCTTTTAGCTAGAAGAGCTTTGTGGCTTAAATCCTGGAATGCTGATATGACATCTATTTCTAAGATTACTATCTCTTTCTTTCCAAGGTAATAATTTATTTGGGTCCCAGTTGGAGTCTATTATTTCAACTGTTACTGGGGGAAAGGGAGTTTTTCTGCCTCAGGATAAAAAAAACCTAAGGGTAAATCTAAGGCTTCTAACTGTTTTCGTTCCTTTCCTCAGAATAAGGAACAAAAATTCAATCCTTCCCCCAAGGAATCTGCCTCCAATTGGAAGCCTTCCTAAAATTATAATAAATCCAAGCCTTTTAGGAAACCAAAGTCAGCCCCTAAGTCCGCATGAAGGTGTGGCCCTCATTCCAGTTAAGCTGGTAGGGGGCAGATTAAGGTTTTTCAAGGATATTTGGATAAAATCTGTTCAAAATCAATGGATTCAGAGCATTGTCTCTCAAGGGTATCGAATAGGATTCAGAGTAAGACCTTCTGTGAGAAGATTTTTTCTCTCACGTATCCCAGTAAATCCAGTAAAAGCTCAGGCTTTCCTGAAGTGTGTTTCAGACCTGCAGGCCCATTTATCAAGCTCCGTATGGAAGTTCAGACTCGCCAGAAACACAAGTTATGAAGCAGCGGTCTAAAGACCGCTGCTCCATAACCCTGTCTGCCTGCTCTGAGCAGGCGGACAGAAATCGCCGGAAATCAACCCGATCGAATACGATCGGGTTGATTGACACCTCCCTGCTGGCGGCCGATTGGCCGCGAGTCAGCAGGGGGCGGCGTTGCACCAGCAGCTCTTGTGAGCTGCTGGTGCAATGTTAAATGCGGAGAGTGTATTGCTCTCCGCATTTAGCGAGGTCTTGCGGACCTGATCCGCAGTGTCGGATCAGGTCCGCAAGCCCTTTGATAAATGGGCCCCCTGGAGTCTTCAGGGGTAATCATGCCAGTTCCTCTTCTGGAACAATGTTTGGGGTTTTGTCCCAAAGAAGGAAAATGTATTCAGACCAGTTCTGGATCTGAAAATTTTGAATCGTTATGTAAGAGTACCAACTTTCAAGATGGTGACTATAAGGACTATTCTGCCTTTTGTTCAGCAAGGACATTATATGTCCACAATAGACTTGCAGGATGCATTCCTTCATATTCCGATTCATCCAGAACATTACCAATTTGTTGCTCTTCCATTTGGCATAGCAACAGCTCCAAGAATCTTTTTAAAGGTTCTGGGTGCCCTACTCTCAGTAATCAGAGAACAGGGTATTGCAGTGTTTCCTTATTGGACGATATCTTGGTACTAGCTCAGTCTTTACGTTCTGCAGAATCTCACACAAATCAACTAGTGTTGTTTCTTCGGAAACATGGTTAGAGGATCAATTTACCAAAGAGTTTCTTGATTCCTCAGACAAGGGTCACCTTTTTAGGCTTCCAGATAGATTCAGTGTCCATGACTCTGTCTCTAACAGACAAGAGACGTTTAAAATTGGTTGCAGCCTGCCGGCACCTTCAGTCTCAGTCATTCCCTTCAGTGGCTATGTGCATGGAAGTTTTAGGTCTCATGACTGCAGCATCGGATGCGATCCCCTTTGCTCGTTTTCACATGACACCTCTTCAGCTTTGTATGCTGAATCAGTGATGCAGGGATTATACAAAGATATCACAATTAATATCCTTAAATCCCAATATACGACACTCTCTGACATGGTGGATAGATCACCATCGTTTAGTTCAAGGGGCTTCTTTTGTTCGGCCAACCTGGACTATGATCACAACAGATGTGAGTCTCTCAGGTTGGGGAGCTGTTTGGGGATCTCTGACAGCACAAGGGGTTTGGAAATCTCAAGAGGCGAGATTACCATTAAATATTTTAGAACTCCGTGCAATTCTCAGAGCTCTTCAGTTTTGGCCTCTGCTAAAGAGAGAACCGTTCATTTGTTTTCTCAGTTTGTTCAGATGTGGGGTCTTGCAGAGATAGATCTCATGGCCTCTCATCTAAACAAGAAACTTCCCAGATACCTGTCCAGGTCCAGGGATGTTCAGGCGGAAGCAGTGGATGCGCTGACACTTCTTTGGCGTTATCATCCTGCTTACATCTTCCTGCCTCTAGTTCACCTTCCAAGAGTGATTTCCAAAATCATCATGGAACAATAATTTGTGTTGCTGGTGGCGCCAGCATGGCCACACAGGTTTTGGTATGCGTATCTGGTTCGGATGTCCAGTTGCCCGCCTTGGCCACTTTCGTTACGGCCAGACCTACTATCTCAAGGTCCATTTTTCCATCAGGATCTCAAATCATTAAATTTGAAAGTATGGAAATTGAACGCTTAGTTCTAAGTCATAGAGGTTTCTCTGACTCAGTGATTAATACTATGTTACAAGCTCGTAAATCTGTCTCTAGAAAGATTTATTATAGAGTTTGGAAGACTTACATTTCATGGTGTTCTTCTCATAAATTTTCTTGGCATTCTTTTAGAATTCCTAGAATTTTACAGTTTCTTCAGGATGGTTTGGATAAGGTTTTGTCTGCAAGTTCCTTGAAAGGACAAATCTCTGCTCTTTCTGTTTTATTTCACAGAAAGATTGCTATACTTCCTGATATACACTGTTTTGTACAGGCTTTAGTTCGTATTCAGCCTGTCATTAAATCAATTTCTCCTCATTAGAGTCTTAATTTGGTTCTAAAGGCTTTACAGGCTCCTCTATTTGAGCCTATGCATTCTTTGGGCATTAAACTACTTTCTTGGAAAGTGTTGTTCCTTTTGCCATCTCTTCTGCTAGAAGAGTTTTTGAGCTTTCTGCTCTTTCTTGTGAATCTCCTTTTCTGATTTTTCATCAGGATAAGGCGGTTTTGCGGACTTCTTTTGAATTTTTAACTAAGGTTGTGAATTCTAACAACATTAGTAGATAAATTGTTGTCCCTTCCTTGTCTCCTAGTCCTAAGAATCCTTTGGAAAGATCCTTACATTCTTTGGATGTGGTGAGAGCTTTGAAATATTATGTTGAAGCTACTAAAGATTTCAGGAAGACTTCTAGTCTATTTGTTATATTTTCCTAGGAAAGGTCAGAAGGCCTCTGCTATTTCCTTGGCCTCTTGGTTAAAGCTTTTGATTCTTCAAGCTTATTTGGAGTCGGGTCAAGCCCCGCCTCATAGAATTACAGCTCATTCTACTAGATCAGTCTCCACTTCGTGGGCTTTTAAGAATGAAGCTTCAGTTGATCAGATTGGCAAAGCAGCAACTTGGTCCTCTTTGCAAACATTTACTAAATTCTACCGTTTTGATATATTTGCTTCTTCGGAAGCAGTTTTTGGTAGAAAAGTTCTTCAGGCAGCTGTTTCAGTTTGATTCATCTGCTTTTGATTTAAGTTTTTTCTTTCAAATGGAAATAAACTTATTTTTTTGGGTTGTGGACTAATTTTTTCAGCGGTATATGGCTGTTTTTATTTTATTCCCTCCCTCTCTAGTGACTCTTGAGTGGAAGACTCCACATCTTGGGTATTGATATCCCATATGTCACTAGCTCATGGACTCTTGCCAATTACATGAAAGAAAACATAATTTATTTAAGAACTTACCTGATAAATTCATTTTTCATATTGGCAAGAGTCCATTAGGCCCCTCCTTTTTATGGTGGTTATGATTTTTTGTATAAAGCACAATTATTTCCAAATTTTCCTTTGTTGATGCTTTCTACTCCTTTCATTATCACCCCACTGCTTGGCTATTCGTTAAACTGAACTGTGGGTGTGGTGAGGGGTGTATTTATAGGCATTTTGAGGTTTGGGAAACTTTGCCCCTCCTGGTAGGATCGTATATCCCATGTCACTAGCTCATGGACTCTTGCCAATATGAAAGAAATGAATTTATCAGGTAAGTTCTTACATAAATTATGTTTTTGCATAGATGATAGGATTGTAAATTATTTTCAGACCCAGAACAATAAAAGTACAAGAGAGAAGAGATAAAAAAAAAAAAAAACATATGTTCTTACTGTCATTGAGATACCAACAAGTGCAAACTTTGAATATAACAATATAAAGGTATCTACTTATACATTGGAAGTCTAATGGATCCTATTTTGAGAAACAATAATTAGCTAGCAAGTTAGCAATAAAGTTGTATAAATGAACTTGAAACCTCTTTTTCTATTAAATAGTTTTGGGGCAACTACTGTTAAGGTCGCTTATGGACCGTCTGATGTATTAAACTATTTGGAAATGGTAGTTATTTATGAGGCCACTCATGGGCCATATAGAAAGTAAACAGAAGAAAAATATTTAGGTAAGACAGCGGGCCAGAGCCGCTCAATATTAGAAGTAGCTATAAATAATATGGGTCTAGGAATTCAGTAAGGTAAGAGTACTCTGATGTATACTTTTAAGAGACAGGTTGTATCCCACAGAGGCTGCTAAGCTATAACACAATCCCTAAAGTTTTCAAGTGTTTTAAATTATCTGGTGATTCTTCACCAACTGTCAGTAGACGGGACGCTGCCACGGCCGCCGGCAGCCCCCCGTTGGAATTACTTATGTCGTTATGAGGGAAAGATACCCAGTAGATTCTAGTTAAGTGAAAAAAACAGATATCTATTAAGTATTAGTGTGGATAGGGATTGTTTTGCTTGCAAAACAAAGGGAAATCTGTGGTCTCTCTGGTTATATATCCCATGCGGACATTCTTTAGGGGTCGTGCAAACAGGAGGAACTTTAAAAGAAGTATAAGGGGAGTAAACTTATTCTGCGGTCAGCACATATGTAATGTTAGGGGTTTACAAATCCCTTCAGTGAGGATACAAGTTACATAGAGAACAGTAATGGCTAGGATATACAAACATTCAAATATACCTATAAGCTTCTAATTCTTGTAAACACTAAGCGCCATATAAACTGAGAAAGTTTTAAAAGGAACATAAATGAGTTAATTAGAAAGATGTAGCTGCCACCTATGTTTTAACATTAGAATTCCACCAACCGCTGAGCAGAGGAAAGTAAACACAGTAATTACACAAAGGTCCGTAGCAAAGAGGGCATGAGCTCTTAATCACACAATGTAAAGAATTTAAATAGTCTGTTTTTAACCAATACTGGACCTATGCATTTCTAGAGTAAATAAAGTGATAATGGTCATAGGTCCCAAACACTGCCTAATTGCCCGCAGTGAGGATAGTAATGGGGGAATCATGCTCTCTACTTGGGAGCTAAGCAGTCTCTCAGTGTCTCTAGGTAGGGTAAAGAACGTTGGTGACCGCTTCTTGGGGCTTCTGCTACTGACCTCAAGTTTGAGGGCTGTGGGCTTACTCTCGCAAGCTCTTACGTCTATAAGTGGATTGGCCTCTGGTGTCCTGGAGAGAACCGACTCAGATGTAAGGCTCCAGTCTCCAGGGCAGGGTAGGTCAGGGACTGTGTACAACGGTTCCCGGCAGTTATCCTCACCTCCTGCATTCCCGGGAAAGGTATTTACGGCTTCTGGTAGGTCCTTATGATCTCCTTGGCTTAGTGCGGTTGAGATGTTTTGTGGCAATAGGGTTGCATGTTCCAAGGCTTTGATAAGGCTCTGCTTAAGGTCGGCAAAGGATTTGTCAATATGTAGCAGAATAAGACTTTCCCATCTGTCAATGGACTCGTGAGCGCTACCATATTGGTGCGTAGCATTATGCAACGTGTAGGAGGGTTCATCCACATGTGCCATCAGAATACAGTGCTGTGACCCAATTAGTAAATGTACTGGAGATAGTGGGGGTACCAGAAGTTATAGTTCCCTATGTTCAAGCTCAAATCTCCGGGGTATTATCTAGATTCACTAGAAAAAAGTCATAGGACCATGATAAGGGTTCAGTACTTCCCTGGGTCAGGGCCGCGTCATACAGGAGTTATGTATCGCAGCTCCCACTCGGTGAAATCACTCGACTTGGTTGTTCCTTAGGCTTCAGGTGCTTATAGGCAGTATCCAAGAGAGTTAGCCGAGTTTGTCTCACCTGAATTCTCAGCGAAAATAGGTAAAATATTAGTATGAGTGGGAGCTCCGAGAAAACGTGTCTGTTCTGTTCACAGGCTAGCTCTGCCCCCCAGGATACAATTTTTTAAACCTTGAAGAAGGAATAAAAGGAGTACCTGGCTTATTCCATTCCTTAGAAATCATATCAGAAATAGCATCAGGAATAGGAAAAACCTCTGGAGTAACCACAGGAGGTTTAAAAACAGCATTTAAACGCTTACTAGTCTTAATATCAAGAGGACTAGCTTCCTCAATATCCAAAGTAATTAACACTTCTTTTAACAAAAAACGAATATACTCAATTTTAAACAAATAAGTAGATTTGTCAGTGTCAATATATGAGGAGGGATCTTCTGAATCAGATAGATCCTCATCAGAGGAGGATAAATCATTATGTTGTCGGTCATTTTAAATTTCATCAACTTTATGAGAAGTTTTAAAAGACCTTTTACGTTTATAATAAGGCGGAAATGCAGACAAAGCCTTCTGAATAGAATTGGTAACAAATTCTTTAAAATTCATAGGTATATCATGTACATTAGAAGTTGAAGGAACTGCAACTGGCAATGTACTATTACTGATGGATACATTCTCTGTAAAAGTTTATCGTGACAACTATTACAAATGACATTTGGAGATATCATTTCCACAATCTTACAACAAATGCACTTAGCTTTGGTAGAAACGATGTCAGGCAGCAAAGTTCCAACAGATACGTCTGAGGCAGGATCAGATTGAGACATCTTGCAAAATGTAAAAGAAAAAACATATAAAGCAAAATTATCAATTTCCTTATATGACTGTTTCAGGAATGGGAAAAAATGCAAACAGCATAGCCGTCTGACATAGAGAAAGGCATGAGGCAAACCGCAATGGGGTATAAAACTAATGAAAAATTTGGCGCCAAGTATGACGCACAACGTAAGAGAAATTTTTTTGGCGCCAACAATATCCGGAAATTACACACTTGCGTCACTAATGACGCAACCGTGTGTAAGACTTCCGCGTCAACTACGACGCCGGAAGTGACAAACTTGCGTCAATTGACATACTTTTCGCGCCCAAAAAATTCTTGCGCCAAGAATGACGCAATAAAGTCTAGCATTTGGCGCACCCGCGTGCCTAATGCTGCCCGCAATTTGTAAGTAAAAAATAGTCAATTTGATAAAAGACTAAACCCCAGGTAAGAAAAAAATATTTTTAATGTTTTATTTCCCAAATATGAAACTGACAGTCTGCAGAAGGAAATACATGAACCTGACTCATGGCAAATATAAGTACAATACATATATTTAGAACTTTATATAAATGCATAAAGTGCCAAACCATAGCTGGGGTGTCTTAAGTAATAAAAAACATACTTACCAAAAGACACCCATCCACATATAGCAGATAGCCAAACCAGTACTGAAACAGTTATCAGTAGAGGTAATGCTATATGAGAGTATATCGCCGATCTGAAAAGGGAGGGAGGGAGATTAATCTCTACGACCGATAACAGAGAACCTATGAAATAGACCCCTGTTAGGGAAATCACTGCATTAAATAAGTGATACTCCCTTCACGTCCCTCTGACATTCGCTGTACTCTGAGAGGAATGGGGCTTCAACAAAAGCTGAGAAGCGCATATCAACGTAGAAATCTTAGCACAAACTTACTTCACCACCTCCATAGGAGGCAAAGTTTGTAAAACTGAATTGTGGGTGTGGTGAGGGGTGTATTTATAGGCATTTTGATGTTTGGGAAACTTTGCCCCTCCTGGTAGGATTGTATATCACATACGTCACTAGCCAATTGGCAAGAGTCCATGAGCTAGTGACATGTGATATACGCCCCAGTTACATGAAAGAAACAGCCCTTGTCCTTAACGGTAAGAAATTTGAAAAATGGTCTGGTCACTAAGGGGTTTAACAACTTTCTAATTTACTTTTATTATCAATTTCTTTCATGTAATTAGCAAGAGTCCATGAGCTAGTGACGTATGGGATATACATTCCTACCAGGAGGGGCAAAGTTTCCCAAACCTCAAAATGCCTATAAATACACCCCTCACCACACCCACAATTTAGTTTTACAAACTTTGCCTCCTATGGAGGTGGTGAAGTAAGTTTGTGCTAGATTCTACGTTGATATGCGCTCCGCAGCAAGTTGGAGCCCGGTTTTCCTCTCAGCGTGCAGTGAATGTCAGAGGGATGTGAGGAGAGTATTGCCTATTTGAATGCAGTGATCTCCTTCTACGGGGTCTATTTCATAGGTTCTCTGTTATCGGTCGTAGAGATTCATCTCTTACCTCCCTTTTCAGATCGACGATATACTCTTATATATACCATTACCTCTGCTGATTCTCGTTTCAGTACTGGTTTGGCTTTCTACAAACATGTAGATGAGTGTCCTGGGGTAAGTAAATCTTATTTTCTATGACACTCTAAGCTATGGTTGGGCACTTTGTTTATAAAGTTCTAAATATATGTATTCAAACATTTATTTGCCTTGACTCAGAATGTTCAACATTCCTTATTTTCAGACAGTCAGTTTCATATTTGGGATAATGCATTTGAATCAATCATTTTTTCTTACCTTAAAATTTGACTTTTTTTTCCCTGTGGGCTGTTAGGCTCGCGGGGGCTGAAAATGCTTCATTTTATTGCGTCATTCTTGGCGCGGACTTTTTTGGCGCAAAAAAATCTTTTCCGTTTCCGGCGTCATACGTGTCGCCGGAAGTTGCGTCATTTTTTGACGTTCTTTTGCGCCAAAAATGTCGGCGTTCCGGATGTGGCGTCATTTTTGGCGCCAAAAGCATTTTGGCGCCAAATAATGTGGGCGTCTTATTTGGCGCTAAAAAAATATGGGCATCACTTTTGTCTCCACATTATTTAAGTCTCATTTTTCATTGCTTCTGGTTGCTAGAAGCTTGTTCTTTGGCATTTTTTCCCATTCCTGAAACTGTCATTTAAGGAATTTGATCAATTTTGCTTTATATGTTGTTTTTTCTCTTACATATTGCAAGATGTCTCACGTTGCATCTGAGTCAGAAGATACTTCAGGAAAATCGCTGTCTAGTGCTGGAACTACCAAAGCTAAGTGTATCTGCTGTAAACTTTTGGTAGCTATTCCTCCGGCTGTTGTTTGTATTAATTGTCATGACAAACTTGTTAATGCAGATAATATTTCCTTTAGTAATGTACCATTGCCTGTTGCAGTTCCTTCAACATCTAAGGTGCAGAATGTTCCTGATAACATAAGAGATTTTGTTTCTGAATCCATCAAGAAGGCTATGTCTGTTATTTCTCCTTCTAGTAAACATAAAAAATCTTTTAAAACTTCTCTCTCTACAGATGAATTTTTAAATGAACATCATCATTCTGATTCTGATGACTCTTCTGGTTCAGAGGATTCTGTCTCAGAGATTGATGCTGATAAATCTTCATATTTATTTAAAATGGAATTTATTCGTTCTTTACTTAAAGAAGTACTAATTGCTTTAGAAATAGAGGATTCTGGTCCTCTTGATACTAATTCTAAACGTTTAGATAAGGTATTTAAATCTCCTGTGGTTATTCCAGAAGTTTTTCCTGTTCCTAATGCTATTTCTGAAGTAATTTCCAAAGAATGGGATAAATTGGGTAATTCATTTACTCCTTCTAAACGTTTTAAGCAATTATATCCTGTGCCGTCTGACAGATTAGAATTTTGGGACAAAATCCCTAGAGTTGATGGGGCTATTTCTACCCTTGCTAAACGTACTACTATTCCTACGTCAGATGGTACTTCGTTTAAGGATCCTTTAGATAGGAAAATTGAATCATTTCTAAGAAAAGCTTATCTGTGTTCAGGTAATCTTCTTAGACCTGCTATATCATTGGCTGATGTTGCTGCAGCTTCAACTTTTTGGTTGGAAACTTTAGCGCAACAAGTAACAGATCATGATTCTCATAATATTATTATTCTTCTTCAGCATGCTAATAATTTTATCTGTGATGCCATTTTTGATATTATCAGAGTTGATGTCAGGTTTATGTCTCTAGCTATTTTAGCTAGAAGAGCTTTATGGCTTAAGACTTGGAATGCTGATATGGCTTCTAAATCAACTCTACTTTCCATTTCTTTCCAGGGTAACAAATTATTTGGTTCTCAGTTGGATTCTATTATCTCAACTGTTACTGGTGGGAAAGGAACTTTTTTACCACAGGATAAAAAATCTAAGGGTAAAAACAGGGCTAATAATCGTTTTCGTTCCTTTCGTTTCAACAAAGAACAAAAGCCTGATCCTTCATCCTCAGGAGCAGTTTCAGTTTGGAAACCATCTCCAGTCTGGAATAAATCCAAGCCTGCTAGAAAGGCAAAGCCTGCTTCTAAGTCCACATGAAGGTGCGGCCCTCATTCCAGCTCAGCTGGTAGGGGGCAGGTTATGTTTTTTCAAAGAAATTTGGATCAATTCTGTTCACAATCTTTGGATTCAGAACATTGTTTCAGAAGGGTACAGAATTGGTTTCAAGATGAGACCTCCTGCAAAGAGATTTTTTCTTTCCCGTGTCCCAGTAAATCCAGTGAAAGCTCAAGCATTTCTGAATTGTGTTTCAGATCTAGAGTTGGCTGGAGTAATTATGCCAGTTCTAGTTCCGGAACAGGGGATGGGGTTTTATTCAAATCTCTTCATTGTATCAAAGAAGGAGAATTCCTTCAGACCAGTTCTGGATCTAAAAATATTGAATCGTTATGTAAGGATACCAACGTTCAAAATGGTAACTGTAAGGACTATCTTGCCTTTTGTTCAGCAAGGGCATTATATGTCCACAATAGATTTACAGGATGCATATCTGCATATTCCGATTCATCCAGATCATTATCAGTTCCTGAGATTCTCTTTTCTGGACAAGCATTACCAGTTTGTGGCTCTGCCGTTTGGCCTAGCTACAGCTCCAAGAATTTTTACAAAGGTTCTCAGTGCCCTTCTGTCTGTAATCAGAGAACAGGGTATTGTGGTATTTCCTTATTTGGACGATATCTTGGTACTTGCTCAGTCTTTACATTTAGCAGAATCTCATACGAATCGACTTGTGTTGTTTCTTCAAGATCATGGTTGGAGGATCAGTTTACCAAAAAGTTCATTGATTCCTCAGACAAGGATAACCTTTCTGGGTTTCCAGATAGATTCAGTGTCCATGACTCTGTCTTTAACAGACAAGAGACGTCTAAAATTGATTTCAGCTTGTCGAAACCTTCAGTCACAATCATTCCCTTCGGTAGCCTTATGCATGGAAATTCTAGGTCTTATGACTGCTGCATCGGACGCGATCCCCTTTGCTCGTTTTCACATGCGACCTCTTCAGCTCTGTATGCTGAATCAATGGTGCAAGGATTACACAAAGATATCTCAATTAATATCTTTAAAACCGATTGTACGACACTCTCTAACGTGGTGGACAGATCACCTTCGTTTAATTCAAGGGGCTTCTTTTGTGCTTCCGACCTGGACTGTAATTTCAACAGATGCAAGTCTCACAGGTTGGGGAGCTGTGTGGGGATCTCTGACGGCACAAGGAGTTTGGGAATTTCAGGAGGTGAGATTACCGATCAATATTTTGGAACTCCGTGCAATTTTCAGAGCTCTTCAGTTTTGGCCTCTTCTGAAGAGAGAATCGTTCATTTGTTTTCAGACAGACAATGTCACAACTGTGGCATACATCAATCATCAAGGAGGGACTCACAGTCCTCTGGCTATGAAAGAAGTATCTCGAATTTTGGTTTGGGCGGAATCCAGCTCCTGTCTAATCTCTGCGGTTCATATCCCAGGTATAGACAATTGGGAAGCGGATTATCTCAGTCGCCAAACGTTGCATCCGGGCGAATGGTCTCTTCACCCAGAGGTATTTCTTCAGATTGTTCAAATGTGGGAACTTCCAGAAATAGATCTGATGGCGTCTCATCTAAACAAGAAACTTCCCAGGTATCTGTCCAGATCCCGGGATCCTCAGGCGGAGGCAGTGGATGCATTATCACTTCCTTGGAAGTATCATCCTGCCTATATCTTTCCGCCTCTAGTTCTTCTTCCAAGAGTAATCTCCAAGATTCTGAAGGAATGCTCGTTTGTTCTGCTGGTAGCTCCGGCATGGCCTCACAGGTTTTGGTATGCGGATCTTGTCCGGATGGCCTCTTGCCAACCGTGGACTATTCCGTTAAGACCAGACCTTCTGTCGCAAGGTCCTTTTTTCCATCAGGATCTGAAATCCTTAAATTTAAAGGTATGGAGATTGAACGCTTGATTCTTGGTCAAAGAGGTTTCTCTGACTCTGTGATTAATACTATGTTACAGGCGCGTAAATCTGTATCTCGAGAGATATATTATAGAGTCTGGAAGACTTATATTTCTTGGTGTCTTTCTCATCATTTTTCTTGGCATTCTTTTAGAATACCGAGAATTTTACAGTTTCTTCAGGATGGTTTAGATAAGGGTTTGTCCGCAAGTTCCTTGAAAGGTCAAATCTCTGCTCTTTCTGTTCTTTTTCACAGAAAGATTGCTATTCTTCCTGATATTCATTGTTTTGTACAAGCTTTGGTTCGTATAAAACCTGTCATTAAGTCAATTTCTCCTCCTTGGAGTTTGAATTTGGTTCTGGGGGCTCTTCAAGCTCCTCCTTTTGAACCTATGCATTCATTGGACATTAAATTACTTTCTTGGAAAGTTTTGTTCCTTTTGGCAATCTCTTCTGCCAGAAGAGTTTCTGAATTATCTGCTCTTTCTTGTGAGTCTCCTTTTCTGATTTTTCATCAGGATAAGGTGGTGTTGCGAACTTCTTTTGAATTTTTTTCCTAAGGTTGTGAATTCTAACAACATTAGTAGAGAAATTGTGGTTCCTTCATTATGTCCTAATCCTAAGAATTCTAAGGAGAAATCGTTGCATTCTTTGGATGTTGTTGGAGCTTTGAAATATTATGTTGAAGCTACTAAGTCTTTCCGAAAGACTTCTAGTTTATTTGTTATCTTTTCCGGTTCTAGAAAAGGCCAGAAAGCTTCTGCCATTTCTTTGGCATCTTGGTTGAAATCTTTAATTCATCTTGCCTATGTTGAGTCGGGTAAAACTCCGCCTCAGAGGATTACAGCTCATTCTACTAGGTCAGTTTCTACTTCCTGGGCGTTTAGGAATGAAGCTTCGCTTGATCAGATTTGCAAAGCAGCAACTTGGTCCTCTTTGCATACTTTTACTAAATTCTACCATTTTGATGTATTTTTTTCTTCTGAAGCAGTTTTTGGTAGAAAAGTACTTCAGGCAGCGGTTTCAGTTTGAATCTTCTGCTTATGTTTTTCATTAAACTTTATTTTGGGTGTGGATTATTTTCAGCAGGAATTGGCTGTCTTTATTTTATCCCTCCCTCTCTAGTGACTCTTGTGTGGAAAGATCCACATCTTGGGTAATCATTATCCCATACGTCACCAGCTCATGGACTCTTGCTAATTACATGAAAGAAAACATAATTTATGTAAGAACTTACCTGATAAATTCATTTCTTTCATATTAGCAAGAGTCCATGAGGCCCGCCCTTTTTTTGTGGTGGTTATGATTTTTGTATAAAGCACAATTATTCCAATTCCTTATTTTATATGCTTTCGCACTTTTTTATCACCCCATTTCTTGGCTATTCGTTAAACTGAATTGTGGGTGTGGTGAGGGGTGTATTTATAGGCATTTTGAGGTTTGGGAAACTTTGCCCCTCCTGGTAGGAATGTATATCCCATACGTCACTAGCTCATGGACTCTTGCTAATATGAAAGAAATGAATTTATCAGGTAAGTTCTTACATAAATTATGTTTTTTCTTCTTTTGGTATCTTTGTTGAAAAGCAGGGACATAAGCTTTGGAAGAGGTAGCGTAAAGTGTTTCGTGGTCCTGGATGTCCGACCGCTAACGGCTTCTGTAAAGGATGTGAGAGAAAATTACCCTCTCACCTGCTCTTGTTCTGCCCGGTGTATACACCTCACTTCGGTCGAGCAGACTTCCAAGCCCTCCGGGATCTGTAGTGCTCCACTGTCTCGTGGCTTTGAGATTCCCCTTCGGCGTCTGACGTCACGATACACGTGCTTAGTTGCGACCAATCGGTAGGTTAACCACTCGGGCTGACAGCGTTGTTCCAATCCAGTATGATGAGCCGGTCTTGGCGTTCGTTTGTGCCGACTTTCCCGGAGCCCCCTCGGGTGGGCTGGATTGCCCTTCTGCAGTACACACCGGCCCTCTCCCAGGTCGGATATGTAAAGATTTCAAGAAAAAGTACTGCTTATGATAAAAATTCTCTTTATTTGGACATATTAAAACAAAGTTGCTCACGTGCAGTAATATTAAAATCCATAAACACTACTTAAAGGCCTTTAAGTAGTGTTTATGGATTTTAATATTACTGCACGTGAGCAACTTTGTTTTAATATGTCCAAATAAAGAGAATTTTTATCATAAGCAGTACTTTTTCTTGGAATCTTTACATAAGCTTTGGAGTTTGGCCCATTTTTTAAACACTATATGGCAGCGGTTTTTCAAGAATGTTATCCATTTGCAAGACCACCAGATATCAGCACCATTTCCTGGCTTGCTCCAGATTCCTACTTAGGTTTCTCTACAACAGTGATTTTTAACCTTTTTTTTGCCGTGGCACACTTTTTTACATTAAAAAATCCTGTGGCACACCACCATCCCAAAATTTTTAAAAAAAATCACACATTGTAGCCTAATACAGCATATTTATATACACATACACACAAACACACACATACTGTATGTATTGTGCTGTTATGCCATGCCTGGTTGAAAAACACTGCTCTACAACACAGAATATCATGAGAACCAAGCTAATTTGATATTAGAAGTAAACTGGAAACTTTCAAATCCTGTTCCTAAAGTTATGTTTTAATCTTGGAACTAATTTACATTTTTACTATTGAATGGGTGGGACTGGGATGTCTCTTAAAGGGACACTCAGGTCAAATTAAAATTTCATGATTCAGATACAGCATGTAATTTTAAACAACTTTCCAATTTACTTCCATTAAAGGGCCACTGTAAGTAAATATTTTCTATGCCTGTTACTAACTATCCCAAATACGCTTTTTATCAATAGCATTTCATTAACATATCTCTACCGTATATCAGAAATCTTGTCTGCAAATTTAATTGTTTTCCAAACCCACTCCGTGGGTATCCTTTGCTCTGTACCAATCCGTTTACAATACCTAGGTTTCAAAATGGCGCTTTAAACACAAAGTTATTGGTTTAAGTATTTTGAACATTCAGTGCTGAAAATAGTGGGCAGGATAACGTGACATCATCGGCGAATAAAAGATATAACTTTTAGAACGTTATGAAACTTCGTTTTGGAGAAAATATAGGTCAGTAGGTTTTAATTAATTAATGTTTATTAACTTTAATATGTTAGTTGTTTAGCTTAAAAATTATAACAGAAAGTAATCCTTTAACAAAATGTGCACAGTCTTTTTATATTTACACTTCTTGAGTCACCAGCTCCTACTGAGCATGTGCAAGAATTCAGACTATATACGTATATGCATTTGTGATTGGCTGATTGCTATCACATGGTACAGGGGGAGTGGAAATATACATAACATTTGAAATTCAGAGTAAATGCTATTGCATTGTCTTGTTATCTTGCATTTGTTGATTATGCAAATCTACTGTGTTTACTAAAAACTCATAGATCAGTTGATAATTTTCGCCTTTGTTTTTTCCCAGCAGTCCACAAAAAGCGTTATCAGCTCTCCTCTAATCACCTCATCCACATCTTTGACTGTGCTGACGCCATCTTACAAACACAATGGTGCAAAGATCCAAGGACCGACACCCATAAGACTCCTGACCCCTCCGTCTATACACCCATTCCCACTCCATGTCCTCTCCTTTACAGCTGATCCCTCACCAAAACCAGGACCATCCAAAGATGCTGTTGTTACTGGGCCCGCACCAGGCACTTTTAACCATGGACTTTCACGGAGTAAGTAAAGTTTTTTTTAAAGGAATATGAAAGTCAAAATTAAATTTCCATGGTTCAGTTAGCGCATTGTATTTTAAGACACTTTTCACTTTGCTTCAAATTTAATTCTCTTGGTATCCTTTGTTGAAAAACAAACCTGGGGATTAGTGGCTACACACAGATGAATTCTGTCATTGGCTCACCAGATGCTTTCAGCTAGGTTGCAGTAGAGCACTGCACTGAACACATCTGGGGAGCCAATAATAAGAGGCATATGCGAGTACTTACAAATCACCAGCTGGCTACCAGTAGTACGTTGCTGCTGTGTTATTTACTTTAAATGGACAGTTAACTCCAAAAATGTTGTTTTTTAAAAAGATAGATAATCTCTTTATTACCTATTCCCCGGTTTTGCATAACCAACACAGTTATATTAATATACTTATTACCTCTGTGATTACCTTGTATCTAAGCCTCTATTGACAGCCACCTGATTACATGATTATTTATTATCTATTAACTTGCATTTAGCTGTGTTGTACACAACCCATGGGCGTGAGCACAATGTTATCTATATGGCTCACATGAACTAGCACTCCCCAGTTGTGAAAAGCTAATAAAAACGCATGTGATAAGAGGCTGTCTGTAGTGGCTTAGAAACAGGCAGAAATTTAGATGTTTAAATGTTATAAAGTATATTAATACAACAATGTTGGTTGTGCAAAACTGGGAAACTGGTAATAAATGCATTATCTATCTCTTTAAACAATAACAATTTTAGTGTTGACTGTCCCTTTAAAAGTGTGCAAGGATTCTTTTTATACTTTTATGTCCCTTTAACACTTTGATTACGCACCTATTTCCCAGTGACAATAATGACACAGTCTGGATCCCATTGCTGGCTCCTGCTGAAACATGTGGTGAGGTCGCAAGGGGGCAGGAATGATGTAGGAAGTTCTAGGTAGTAAAACACCTGCAACATAGGATTCTTGGAGCTCCTACTTAACATAACAACCCACCACCTTATCAAGAAGCTCATTGGTGCCTAGTAGTGAAGGCGATCGCCTGTATGTAAGAGGAGGCTCTTACCCACTCATGCAGAGGAGGGAAATTCTCCCTTTTAAATTGGGTTTCTCTAATTAAAGGGGAGCGATAGGGGGTCTGTAATATACTCCCTCCTCCTAGATTATCTTATCTTGCACTGACATTTTGAAAGATAATAGGATATAAGTAGCATGATGTGTTTTATAAATATAGCTCTAGGGCGTTTAGATCCTGTTTCCGGTCTGCTGTTTGGCTTTAATGTTCATACAGAAGTGTGTGTTTGGGGTTAGGGTGCTTTATCCTCATCCTACTAGTCCTGAAGGTTTATCCCCTATTGAAGTGGGCAGATATTAAATTCCACTTGTAGAAATTATTCCTCTTCCTCTGGTTCTGACTTTTGAGGTTATATTATTTTTTGGCCCAAGGTTGTGTTGCAATCGTTCTAGTTCCATCCATTGTTCGTTTATAAGAAAAACAAAGTTTTGAAATCTTTTGTACATAAATAAGTTATTTTAGGCTAAAGTTAAAGGTACATAAAGCTGGAAAAATAAAGTGCTGGCATTAGAGCTGTACCACTGCTTGTCTGTTACTATGTATTTAACCCCAGAAAAGTGGTTAAGCTCATAGTTAAAGTCGGCTCCAGAGCAGCAATGCACTACTGGTCCAGTGGCGAATATGGCCACAGAGCCAATCAGGAGAGGTGTATGTGCATCTGTAAAATACAAGGGAAGACCAGTGCATCAGATTCAAGTGCAGTTTATTAAAATGTAAAATAGGGCACACGCTTTTATGCTCACAGGATAAAAGCAAATGTACAACTTTTAAATAATTCAATCTCCAAGGGCGGTAGTCGAGTTTCAGGCTTGTAGGAACATCTCAATGGATTTCCTTGCAGACACTGCTGCTCAGCTGTGGGTATCATCCGGGTGGAAGTGACTGGTCCTGCGCGATCTGCTACAGAAGCCCGTAAGGAGAGGGTGAAAAGCTTAACGTGTTTTGTTTGCCTTAACGCGTTCAAACTTTTTCAAAAGGAACTGATATTCTGTCAGTCCTATAGGGGTTACATAGGAACCCTAATTTGCATAACAAATTGCTTGGTAACAACAAGTTAAAAACTACCATAAAACCTATACCGCACATAAACCTCATACGTATTATAAATAACAGTGCAGGTTCCTATAGTATATATACTTACGACTTAGTACTATGTTACACCCGCAACTAACACAGGGCCAAGTAACACAGAGCTAGGTTATAGTTTCACAGACGGCAGCACCTTCCAACCGATAGTCTTTATTCTATCATACCAGGATTACAAAAATGTGACGTTTTGGGTACAAAACCCTTAATCATACATATCTACAAACTTACAGGTGCCCCCTTATTTAGGCCCTCCTACACTCAGGTGTTTAACACCTCCGTACAACACCACCTAGTGGTAACATAGTGTAAAAATATAAATCCATCACCTTTTGTTACATTTAAAGTACATAGGGCAAATCAGACATTATATTTAAAAACAATATGAACAATATCGTAGCAGATGAATATACAAGTATGGAAATAAACGCTATACTTTTTAAAAAACCAAACACTAAGTCATTAAATATTCATAGGAGATAAAGAATTTAATTTTTCTCTATTTTTATAGCCCTTTATTTAACCCTTGAGGTTGCATAGCACTTATGTATCCAAAATGCCTCTTTCTTTCATGTAATTAGCAAGAGTCCATGAGCTAGTGACGTATGGGATATACATTCCTACCAGGAGGGGCAAAGTTTCCCAAACCTCAAAATGCCTATAAATACACCCCTCACCACACCCACAATTCAGTTTTTACAAACTTTGCCTCCGATGGAGGTGGTGAAGTAAGTTTGTGCTAGATTCTACGTTGATATGCGCTCCGCAGCAAGTTGGAGCCCGGTTTTCCTCTCAGCGTGCAGTGAATGTCAGAGGGATGTGAGGAGAGTATTGCCTATTTGAATGCAGTGATCTCCTTCTACGGGGTCTATTTCATAGGTTCTCTGTTATCGGTCGTAGAGATTCATCTCTTACCTCCCTTTTCAGATCGACGATATACTCTTATATATACCATTACCTCTGCTGATTCTCGTTTCAGTACTGGTTTGGCTTTCTACAAACATGTAGATGAGTGTCCTGGGGTAAGTAAATCTTATTTTCTGTGACACTCTAAGCTATGGTTGGGCACTTTGTTTATAAAGTTCTAAATATATGTATTCAAACATTTATTTGCCTTGACTCAGAATGTTCAACTTTCCTTATTTTCAGACAGTCAGTTTCATATTTGGGATAATGCATTTGATTTATTCATTTTTTCTTACCTTCAAAAATTTGACTCTTCCCTGTGGGCTGTTAGGCTCGCGGGGGCTGAAAATGCTTTATTTTATTGCGTCATTCTTGGCGCAGACTTTTTTGGCGCAAAAATTATTTTTCCGGCGTCATACGTGTCGCCGGAAGTTGCGTCATTCTTTGACGTTATTTTGCGCCAAAAATGTCGGCGTTCCGGATGTGGCGTCATTTTTTGGCGCCAAATAATGTGGGCGTCTTATTTGGCGCGAAAAAATATGGGCGTCGCTTTTGTCTCCACATTATTTAAGTCTCATTTTTCATTGCTTCTGGTTGCTAGAAGCTTGTTCTATGGCATTTTTTTCCCATTCCTGAAACTGTCATTTAAGGAATTTGATCAATTTTGCTTTATATATATGTTTTTTTTTCTCTTACATATTGCAAGATGTCTCACGTTGCATCTGAGTCAGAAGATACTACAGGAAAATCGCTGTCTAGTGCTGGATCTACCAAAGCTAAGTGTATCTGCTGTAAACTTTTGGTAGCTATTCCTCCAGCTGTTGTTTGTATTGATTGTCATGACAAACTTGTTAAAGCAGATAATATTTCCTTTAGTAAAGTACCATTGCCTGTTGCAGTTCCTTCAACATCTAAGGTGCAGAATGTTCCTGATAATATAAGAGATTTTGTTTCTGAATCCATAAAGAAGGCTATGTCTGTTATTTCTCCTTCTAGTAAACGTAAAAAATCTTTTAAAACTTCTCTCCCTACAGATGAATTTTTAAATGAACATCATCATTCTGATTCTGATGACTCTTCTGGTTCAGAGGATTCTGTCTCAGAGGTTGATGCTGATAAATCTTCATATTTATTTAAAATGGAATTTATTCGTTCTTTACTTAAAGAAGTTCTAATTGCTTTAGAAATAGAGGATTCTGGTCCTCTTGATACTAATTCTAAACGTTTGGATAAGGTATTTAAATCTCCTGTGGTTACTCCAGAAGTTTTTCCTGTTCCTAATGCTATTTCTGCAGTAATTTCCAAAGAATGGGATAAATTGGGTAATTCATTTACTCCTTCTAAACGTTTTAAGCAATTATATCCTGTGCCGTCTGACAGATTAGAATTTTGGGACAAAATCCCTAAAGTTGATGGGGCTATTTCTACCCTTGCTAAACGTACTACTATTCCTACGTCAGATGGTACTTCGGTTAAGGATCCTTTAGATAGGAAAATTGAATCCTTTCTAAGAAAAGCTTATCTGTGTTCAGGTAATCTTCTTAGACCTGCTATATCTTTGGCTGATGTTGCTGCAGCTTCAACTTTTTGGTTGGAAACTTTAGCGCAACAAGTAACACATCATGATTCTCATGATATTATTATTCGTACTAATTGCTTTAGAAATAGAGGATTCTGGTCCTCTTGATACTAATTCTAAACGTTTGGATAAGGTATTTGAAGCAGTTTTTGGTAGAAAGGTACTTCAGGCAGCGGTTTCAATTTGAATCTTCTGCTTACGTTTTTCGTTAAACTTTATTTTGGGTGTGGATTATTTTCAGCAGGAATTGGCTGTCTTTATTTTATCCCTCCCTCTCTAGTGACTCTTGTGTGGAAAGATCCACATCTTGGGTAGTCATTATCCCATACGTCACTAGCTCATGGACTCTTGCTAATTACATGAAAGAAAACATAATTTATGTAAGAACTTACCTGATAAATTCATTTCTTTCATATTAGCAAGAGTCCATGAGGCCCGCCCTTTTTTTGTGGTGGTTATGATTTTGTATAAAGCACTATTATTCCAATTCCTTATTTTATATGCTTTCGCACTTTTTTATCACCCCACTTCTTGGCTATTCGTTAAACTGAATTGTGGGTGTGGTGAGGGGTGTATTTATAGGCATTTTGAGGTTTGGGAAACTTTGCCCCTCCTGGTAGGAATGTATATCCCATACGTCACTAGCTCATGGACTCTTGCTAATATGAAAGAAATGAATTTATCAGGTAAGTTCTTACATAAATTATGTTTTCTTTTAAGAAGCAACTCCCTGTCCCCTCCCTGCCTGGGAAGTGGTACTGCATCAATTACCTAGAAACGTATCTGACTAATATTGTGACCACACTGTAAAAAATGGCTAGAATCAGGGGCCTCCCAGTTTTTGCACGTAATGTTACTTTTATGTTGGACAATTCTTTCACGGACCCTACGGGTGGTCTCCCCGATGTAAATCCTCCCACACGGACATTTAATAAGGTACACTGCAAACTTAGTATTGCATGTGTAATATCCCCTTTTAGAATTTTTTTTCCCCGTGAGTGGATGTACAAAAAAAATTGGACCTTTTTATCATAGAGTTACAATTACCACATCCTCTTTTCCCCTTTTCCCCTTTCAAAAGACCTTGTCCTAGCGTTTTTTTTTCACTGCCCAAATCAGTGTGGACTAATTCATCTTTAAGATTTCTCCTCCTTCTAAAGGCCGGCATTGGGGGTAAATTGAATTCAGCCACTCCTGGGTGGCAATTCTGGAGGATTGACCAATGTTTTCTAACAGTCTTTATTATTTCATCATTATGGTTATTATAATCCATCACCATTAACAAACGTTTGTTCTCTTTTTTTAAAGATGAACATAATGGAGCCTGAACTCGTGCAAGTTCTCCCTGTACAAGGTTGCTGGGATATCCCCTAGCTTCAAACTTTTTAGCCATATCGCTGTATCTTTTTATTGTGTCTTTCATCATCAGATCATCAGATTTGCACTATGTACTTTAAATGTAACACAGGTAATGGATTTATATTTTTACACTGTTACCACTAGGTGGTGTTGTACAGAGGTGTTAAACACCTGCGTGTAGGAGGGCCTATATAAGGGTGTACTTGTAAGTTTGTAGCTATGTATGATTAAGGGTTTTGTACCTGAAACTACACATTTTTGTAATCTTGGTATGATAGAATAAAGACTTTATCTGTTGGAAGGTGCTGCCATCTGTGAAACTATTGATTGCAGAGGTATACAGCACCTTTATATTGGCGTGCACCTGACAAAAGTGCTGTACTACTGTGAGTGTTATAACAGAGCTAGATTAAAAGTGGAGCGCAAAATATCGCTTTGGCGAAGGAAATATTTGCACTCCACTTTTTGATACATAGCTTAAATTCTCCATTCCCCTTATTAGCTTTCTGGCCCTTCTCTGAACTTTTTCAAAGTCTGCAATTTCTTTTCTTTAATGTAATTGGCAAGAGTCCATGAGCTAGTGACATATGGGATATACAATCCTACCAGGAGGGGCAAAGTTTTCCAAACCTCAAAATGCCTATAAATACACCCCTCACCACACCCACAATTCAGTTTTACAAACTTTGCCTCCTATGGAGGTGGTGAAGTAAGTTTGTGCTAAGATTTCTACGTTGATATGCGCTTCTCAGCATTGTTGAAGCCTGATTCCTCTCAGAGTACAGCGAATGTCAGAGGGACGTGAAGGGAGTATCACTTATTTGAATACAATGATTTCCCTAACAGGGGTCTATTTCATAGTTTCCCTGTTATCGGTCGTAGAGATTCATCTCCTACCTCCCTTTTCAGATCGACGATATACTCTCAATTTACCATTACCTCTACTAATAACTGTTTTAGTACTGGTTTGGCTATCTGCTATATGTGGATGGGTGTCTTTTGGTAAGTATGTTTTTTATTACTTAAGACACCTCAGCTATGGTTTGGCACTTTATGCATTTATATAAAGTTCTAAATATAGGTATTGTACTTATATATGCCATGAGTCAGGTTCATGTATTTCCTTCAGCAGACTGTCAATTTCATATTTTGGGAATTTAAACATTTTAAGAAATGTATTTCTTAACTGGGGTTCAGTCTTTTTTTTCAATTGACTACTTCTTGCTATTGCGGGTATTAGGCCGGCGGGTGCGTCAAATGCTAAACTTTATTGCGTCATTTTTGACGCGAAAAAATACTTTTATGGCGCAACTTCGTCATTTCCGGCGTCATACGTGACGCCGAGACCTTTCACACGGCGGCATCATTAGTGACGCGAGTGTGTCATTTACGGTTATTTTTTTCATTATTTCAATACCCCATTGATGTTGCCTCTTGCTTTTTTCTCTATCAGAGGCCTATGCTTTTGCATTTTTTTCCCATTCCTGAAACTGTCATATAAGGAAATAGATCATTTTGCTTTATATGTTGTTTTTTTCTCTTACATTGAGCAAGATGTCCCAATCTGATCCTGTCTCAGAAGTTTCTGCTGGAACATTGCTGCCTGACATCGGTTCTACCAAAGCTAAGTGCATTTGTTGTAAAAGTGTAGAAATGATTTCACCAAATGTCATTTGTAATAGTTGTCATGATAAACTTTTACATGCAGGTAGTGTTTCCATCAGTAATAGTACATTGCCAGTTGCAGTTCCTTCAACTTCTAATGTGCATGATATACCTGTAAATTTTTTAAAGAATTTTTCTGATTCTATTCTGAAGGCTTTGTCTGCATTTCCACCTTCTAATAAACGTAAAAGGTCTTTTAAAACTTCTCATTTAGCTGATGAAATTTCAAATGACCAACAACATAATAATTTATCCTCTTCTGATGAGGATCTATCTGATTCAGAAGATCCTTCCTCAGACATTGTCACTGACAAATCTACTTATTTATTTAAAATAGAGTATATGCGTTCTTTATTAAAAGAAGTGTTAATTACTTTGGATATTGAGGTAACCAGTCCTATTGACTTTCAGTCTAATAAATGTTTAAATGCTGTTTTTAAACCTCCTGTGGTTTCCCCAGGGGTTTTTCCCATTCCTGAGGCTATTTCTGATATGATTTCTAGGGAATGGAATAAGCCAGGTACTTCTTTTATTCCTTCTTCAAAGTTTAAAAAATTGTATCCTTTACCAGCAAAATCTATAGAGTTTTGGGAAAAAATCCCCAAAGTTAATGGGGCTATTTCTACTCTTGCTAAACGTACCACTATTCCTATGGAAGATAGTACTTCCTTTAAGAATCCTTTAGATAGGAAGCTTGATCCTTATCTAAGGAAGGCCTATTTATATTCAGGTCATCTTCTCAGACCTGCTATTTCTTTGGCTGATGTTGCGGCTGCTTCAACTTTTTGGTTGGAGAATTTAGCGCAACAAGAATTGGATCCTGACATATCTAGCATTACTCGCTTACTGCAACATGCTAATCATTTTATTTGTGATGCCATTTTTGATATTATTAAAATTGATGTTAGATCCATGTCTTTAGCTGTATTAGCTAGAAGAGCTTTGTGGCTTAAATCTTGGAATGCTGATATGACATCTAAATCTAGATTACTATCTCTTTTTTTCCAAGGTAATAATTTATTTGGTTCTCAGTTGGATTCTATTATTTCAACTATCACTGGAGGAAAAGGAGTTTTTCTGCCTCAGGATAAAAAACCTAAGGGTAAATCTAAGGCTTCTAACAGTTTTCGTTCCTTTCGTCAGAATAAGGAGCAAAAACTCAATCCTCCTCCCAAGGAATCTGCTTCCAATTGGAAGCCTTCCTCAAATTGGAATAAATCCAAGCCATTTTGGAAACCAAAGTCAGCCCCTCAGTCCGCATTGAAGGTGCTGCCCTCATTCCAGCTCAGCTGGTAGGGGGCAGATTAAGGTTTTTCAAGGATTTTTTGATAAAATCTGTCCAAAATCATTGGATTCAGAGCATTGTCTCTCAAGGGTATCGAATAGGATTCAAAGTAAGACCTCCTGTGAAAAGATTTTTTCTCTCATGCATCCCTGTAAATCCAGTAAAAGCTCAGGCTTTTCTGAAGTGTGTTTCAGACCTGGAGTCTTCAGGGGTAATCATGCCAGTTACTCCTCAGGAACAAGGTTTGGGGTTTTATTCAAACCTATTCATTGTACCAAAGAAAGAAAATTTATTCAGACCAGTTCTGGATCTGAAAATTTTGAATCGTTATGTAAGAGTACCAACTTTCAAGATGGTGACTATAAGGACTATTCTGCCTTTTGTTCAGCAAGGACATTATATGTCCACAATAGACTTGCAGGATGCATACCTTCATATTCCGATTCATCCAGAACACTATCAGTTTCTGAGATTCTCTTTTCTAGACAAGCATTACCAATTTATTGCTCTTCCATTAGGCCTAGCAACAGCTCCAACAATCTTTTCAGAGAACAGGGTATTGCGATGTTAACTTTTCTTTCATGTAATTAGCAAGAGTCCATGAGCTAGTGACGTATGGAATATACATTCCTACCAGGAGGGGCAAAGTTTCCCAAACCTCAAAATGCCTATAAATACACCCCTCACCACACCCACAAATCAGTTTTACAAACTTTGCCTCCTATGGAGGTGGTGAAGTAAGTTTGTGCTAGATTCTACGTTGATATGCGCTCCGCAGCAGGTTGGAGCCCGGTTTTCCTCTCAGCGTGCAGTGAATGTCAGAGGGATGTGAGGAGAGTATTGCCTATTTGAATTCAATGATCTCCTTCTACGGGGTCTATTTCATAGGTTCTCTGTTATCGGTCGTAGAGATTCATCTCTTACCTCCCTTTTCAGATCGACGATATACTCTTATATATACCATTACCTCTACTGATTCTCGTTTCAGTACTGGTTTGGCTTTCTACTACTTGTAGATGAGTGTCCTGGGGTAAGTAAGTCTTATTTTCTGTGACACTCTAAGCTATGGTTGGGCACTTTTATATAAAGTTCTAAATATATGTATTCAAACATTTATTTGCCTTGACTCAGGATGTTCAACGTTCCTTATTTCAGACAGTCAGTTTCATTTTTTTGACGTTTTTTTGCGCCAAAAGTGTCGGCGTTCCGGATGTGGCGTCATTTTTGGCGCCAAAAGCATTTAGGTGCCAAATAATGTGGGCGTCTTTTTTGGCGCTAAAAAATATGGGCGTCTCTATTGTCTCCACATTATTTAAGTCTCATTATTTATTGCTTCTGGTTGCTAGAAGCTTGTTCACTGGCATTTTTTTCCCCATTCCTGAAACTGTCATTTAAGGAATTTGATCAATTTTGCTTTATATGTTGTTTTTTCTATTACATATTGCAAGATGTCTCCGTTTGTCCCTGAGTCAGAAGCCACTTCTGGAAAAATGCTTAACTGAGTTTCAGTTCTACCAAAGTAAGTTCATTTATTTTAAATGTTATAAATGTTTATGTTTAGCTATGGTTTGTATTAAGTTATTATGATATACTTTTACATGCAGATTCCATTAGTATTTATGCTTTATACATTTCCATTCTTAAGTACAAGAAATGTTTAGAAGATTTTTAAGAAATATTTTTTCTGATTAAGGCTTTGTCTGACTTTGTGCCTTCTAATATCAATTTTTAGGTCTTTTTCACTTCTTTTTTAATTATTGAAGTTTCAAATGACCAACAACATACTGATTTATCCTTCTCTGATGATGTTTTTTTCTCTTTCAGAAATTCTCTTCATCAGATATTGACACTAACAAATCTACTTTTTTATATAATTTTTTTATTATTAAAATACATTTGTTCTTTGTTGAAGAGGTGTTGATTATTTTGGATATTAAGGTAACTAGTTCTTTAAAACTAGCTGACACTATTTCTGCCTTTTTATTCTTCTGTGATTTCAGAGGTTTTCCTTCCAATTCCCCATACTAGGGAATGGAATAGGCTGAGAATTTTCTTTTATTTTTAAACTATATTCTTTGTCAGCAGTTAAATTTAATTTGGAGGGTTCTCCAATTTATTGGAGCTATCTCTACTCCTACTAATTATGCTATTGTTGTTATAGCAAAATAGTATTTATTTTCCTTTATATAGTTATATCTTATGGAAAATTATTTAGTTTCAGGTACTTTTCTAAGTATCAGATTATGATTTATTTTAGCATTGTTAAAGGGACAACATTTACTAGACTAGGTGCTGTTGCATTTGTCTTGTTGTTTTGCATTTTGCAAGTCCTCTGTTTTGACTGGTCCTTTAAACTGGACTATCATGCTAATGACTTCATTTGTGTCTTCATTTTATTGAATATATTCGCAAATGAGGGTTAATCTATGTCTTTAGCTATTTTAGCTAGAAGAATTTTGTGTTTTTTAAAAAAAACAAAAAAAACAACAAAGAACAAAAAAAACAAAAAGAAAATCCATATTTCTTTTGTTCTAAGATAATCAATTATAATTGGATTCAATTCTTAACTGTTACTATGGGCTTCAAGATTGAGTTCTAAGACTAAACTTTAAGCTTATATTAGTTTGGTTGTTCTTATTAAGGAACGAATTCCTGAGTTCTTTCCCAAGTAACATGTTTATAATTGGGGTTCGAAATCAGCTCCCTAATATTGCGATGTACGTGCCGTATTCCAGCTTGGCTGGTAAGGGGCAGGTTAAGACTTCTTTGAAATTTATTTGGTTCTATTCTGTCAAAATTTCTTTGATTTTATTCCAGTAAGGCTAACACTTTCTTTCAGTGTGTTTCTGTCCTATATATTCTGGATACTGTTGAAGCATGGCTCAAGCACTGCACAGACCTGGAATCTTCTGGGGTATTTCTTCCAGTTCTTTTTCTAGGAACTGGGTTTTGGAGTTTTATTCAAACTATTCTGCCTTTTTTATGGTCATTGATAGCATTATTTGTTTTCATTAGATAAAATAAATGCATATTCTTCATTTTTCTGTTTTCATTCAGATTATTTCCTGTGGATGCGGAATCTCATATGTTTCACTTGCTCTTCAGGACATAGTTAGAGGATCTTTTTTTCAAAAGCTCTTGATTCCTCACGCAAGGGTCACCTTTTTTAGGTTTCCAGATGGTTTATGTCACTATCTTTGTCTCTATCAGACAAGGGACAATTTGATTTGGGTTCCGTCTGTCGGTACCTTTAGTCTCTATTATTTCCTTCAGTTGCTATATATGCATAGAAGTTTTAACAGCATTGGATTCAATTCCCTTTGCTCATTTTCAATGGAAAGATCCTTTCCAGCTTTTTATGAGTGTTGTTTCTTCAAGAACATGGTTGGAGGATCAATTAACCAAAAAGTTTGTTGATTCCTCAGACAAGAGTAACCTTTTTTAGATTTCCGGATAGATTCAGTGTCCATGTCTCTGTTTCTGTTGGATTAGAGACGTCTGAAATTGGTTTCAGCTTATCGAAACCTTCAGTCTCAATCATTCCCTTCGGTAGCCTTATGCATGGAAATTCTAGGTTCTTATGACTGCTGCATTGGACGTGTTCCCCTTTGCTCATTTTCACATGCGACCTCTTCAGCTCTGTATGCTGAACCGGTGGTGCCGGGATTATACAAAGATATCTCATTTAATATCTTTAAAACCGATTGTTCGACACCCTCTGACGTGGTACAGACCACCATCGTTTAGTTCAGGGGGATTCTTTTTTTCTTCTTTTTTTCTTCCAACCTGGACTGTGATCTCAACAGATGCAAGTCTGACAGGTTGGGGAGCTGTATGGGGGTTTCTGACAGCACAAGGGGTTTGGGAAATCTCAGGAGGTGAGATTTCCAATCAATATTTTGGAACTCCGTGCAATTTTCAGAGCTCTTCAGTCATGGCCTCTTCTAAAGAGAGAATCGTTCATTTGTTTTCAGACAATGTCACAACTGTGGCATATATCAATCATCAAGAAGGGACTCACAGTCCTCTGGCTATGAAAGAAGTATCTTGAATTCTGGTATGGGCGGAATCCAGCTCCTGTCTAATCTCTGCGGTTCATATCCCAGGTATAGACAATTGGGAAGCGGATTATCTCAGTCGCCAAGCGTTACATCCGGGCGAGTGGTCTCTTCACACAGAGGTGTTTCTTCAGATTGTTCAAATGTGGGGACTTCCAGAAATAGATCTGATGGTTTCTCATCTACACAAGAAACTTCCCAGGTATCTGTCCAGATCCAGGGATCCTCAGGCGGAAGCAGTGGATGCATTGTCACTTCCTTGGAAGTATCATCCTGCCTATATCTTTCCGCCTCTAGTTCTTCTTCCAAGAGTAATCTCCAAGATTCTGAAGGAATGCTCGTTTTTTCTGCTGGTGGCTCCAGCATGGCCTCACAGGTTTTGGTATGCGGATCTTGTCCGCATGGCTTCTCGTCATCCGTGGACTCTTCCGTTAAGACCAGACCTTCTGTCATAAGGTCCTTTTTTACCATCAGGATCTCAAATCCTTAAATTTAAAGGTATGGAGATTGAACGTTTGATTCTTAGTCAAAGAGGTTTCTCTGACTCTGTGATTAATACTATGTTACAGGCTCGTAGATCTGTATCTAGGATGATATATTATCGAGTCTGGAAGACTTACATTTCTTGGTGTCTTTCTCATCATTTTTCCTGGCATTCTTTTAGAATTCCGAGAATTTTACAGTTTCTTCAGGATGGTTTGGATAAGGTTTGTCTGCAAGTTCATTGAAAGGACAAATCTCTGCTCTTTCTGTTCTTTTTCACGGAAGGATTGCTATTCTTCCTGATATTCATTGTTTTATACAAGCTTTGGTTTGTATAAAATCTGTTATTAAGTCAATTTTCTCCTCCTTGGAGTTTGAATTTGGTTCTGGGGGCTCTTCAAACTCCTCCGTTTGAACCTATGCATTTACTGGACATTAAATTACTTTCTTGGAAAGTTTTGTTTCTTTTGGCCATCTCTTCTGCTAGAAGAGTTTCTGAATTATCTGCTCTTTTCTTGTGAGTCTCCTTTTCTGATTTTTCATCAGGATGAGGCGGTGTTGCGAACTTCTTTTTAATTTTTTTCCTAAGGTTGTGAATTCTAACAACATTAGTAGAGAAATTGTGGTTCCTTCATTATGTCCTAATCCTAAGAATTCTAAGGAGAGATCATTGCATTCTTTGGATGTTGTTAGAGCTTTGAAATATTATGTTGAAGCTACTAAGAATTTCCGAAAGACTTCTAGTCTATTTGTTATCTTTTCCGGTTCTAGGAAAGGTCAGAAGGCCTCTGCCATTTCTTTGGCATCTTGGTTGAAATCTTTAATTCATCATGCTTATGTCGAGTCGGGTAAATCTCCGCCTCAAAGGATTACAGCTCATTCTACTAGGTCAGTTTCTACTTCCTGGGCGTTTAGGAATGAAGCTTTGATTGTTCAGATTTGCAAAGCGGCAACTTGGTCTTCTTTGCATATTTTTACTAAATTCTACCATTTTGATGTGTATTCTTCTTCTGAAGCAGTTTTTGGTAGAAAAAATACTTCAGGCAGCTGTTTCAGTTTGATTCTTCTGCTTATAATTTCAGTTTTCTTCATTATAAGATTTAAACTTTATTTTGGGTGTGGATTATTTTTCAGCGGAATTGGCTGTCTTTATTTTATCCCTCCCTCTCTAGTGACTCTTGCGTGGAAGATCCACATCTTGGGTAGTCATTATCCCATACGTCACTAGCTCATGGACTCTTGCTAATTACATGAAAGAAAACATAATTTATGTAAGAACTTACCTGATAAATTCATTTCTTTCATATTAGCAAGAGTCCATGAGGCCCACCCTTTTTTTGTGGTGGTTATGATTTTTTTGTATAAAGCACAATTATTCCAATTCCTTGTTTTTTATGCTTTCGCACTTTTTTCTTATCACCCCACTTCTTGGCTATTCGTTAAACTGATTTGTGGGTGTGGTGAGGGGTGTATTTATAGGCATTTTGAGGTTTGGGAAACTTTGCCCCTCCTGGTAGGAATGTATATTCCATACGTCACTAGCTCATGGACTCTTGCTAATATGAAAGAAATGAATTTATCAGGTAAGTTCTTACATAAATTATGTTATTTGAACGATATCTTGGTACTAGCTCAGTCTTTACATACTGCAGAATCTCACGAATCAACTAGTGTTGTTTCTTCGGAAACATGGTTGGAGGATCAATTTACCAAAAAGTTTGTTGATTCCTGCGACAAGGGTCACCTTTTTAGGCTTCCAGATAGATTCAGTGTCCATGATTCTGTCTCTAACAGACAAGAGACGTTTAAAATTGGTCGCAGCATGCCGGCACCTTCAGTCTGTCATTCCCTTCAGTGCCTATGTGCATGGAAGTTTTAGGTCTCATGACTATAGCAGCTGACACGATCCCCTTTGCTCATTTTCACATGAGACCTCTACAGCTTTGCATGCTGAATCAATGGTGCAGGGATTATACAAAGATATCACAATTAATATCCTTGAATCCCAATGTACGACACACTCTGACATGGTGGATAGATCACCATTGTTTGTTTCAAGGGGCTTCTTTTGTTCGGCCAACCTGGACTGTGATCTCAACAGATGCAAGTCTTTCAGGTTGGGGAGCTGTTTGGGGGTCTCTGACAGCACAAGGGGTTTGGAAATCTCAAGAGGCAAGATTACCAATAAATATTTTAGAACTCCGTGCAATTCTCAGGGCTCTTCAGTTTTGGCCTCTGCTAAAGAGAGAACTGTGGCTTATGTCAATCATCAGGGTGGGACTCACAGTCCCCAAGCTATGAAAGACGTATCTCTGATACTTGCTTGGGCGGAATACAGCTCCTGTCTAATCTCTGCGGTGCATATCCCAGGTGTAGACAATTGGGAGGCGGATTATATCAGCCTCCAGACTTTACATCCAGGGAGTGGTCTCTCCATCCAGATGTGTTTTCTCAGATTGTTAAGATGTGGGGTCTTCCAGAGATAGATCTCATGGCCTCTCATCTAAACAAGAAACTTCCCAGATACCTGTCCAGGTCCAGGGATGTTCAGGCGGAAGCAGTGGATGCACTGCACTTCCTTGGTGTTATCATCCTGCTTACATCTTCCCGCCTCTAGTTCTCCTTCTAAGAGTGATCTCCAAAATCATCATGGAACAGTCTTTTGTGTTGCTGGTGGCTCCAGCATGGCCACACAGGTTTTGGTATGTGGATCTGGTTTGGATGTCCAGTTGCCTGCCTTGGCCACTTACGTTATGGCCGGACCTACTATCTCAAGGTCCGTTTTTCCATCAGGATCTCAAATCATTAAATTTGAAGGTATGGAAATTGAACGCTTAGTTCTAAGTCATAGAGGTTTCTCTGACTCAGTGATTAATACTATGTTACAAGCTTGTAAATCTGTCTCTAGAAAGATTTATTATAGAGTTTGGAAGACTTACATTTCATGGTGTTCTTCTCATAAATTCTCCTGGCATTCTTTTAGAATTCCTAGAATTTTACAGTTCCTTCAGGATGGTTTGGATAAGGGTTTGTCTGCAAGTTCCTTGAAAGGACAAATCTCTGCTCTTTCTGTTTTATTTCACAGAAAGATTGCTATACTTCCTGATATTCACTGTTTTGTACAGGCTTTAGTTCGTATTAAGCCTGTCATTAAATCAATTTCTCCTCCTTGGCCTATGCATTCTTTGGACATTAAACTACTTTCTTGGAAAGTGTTGTTCCTTTTGGCTATCTCTTCTGCTAGAAGAGTTTCTGAGCTATCTGCTCTTTCTTATGAGTCTCCTTTTCTAATTTTTCATCAGGATAAGGCAGTTTTGCGGACTTCTTTTCAATTTTTACCTAAGGTTGTGAATTCTAACAACATTAGTAGAGAAATTGTTGTCCCTTCCTTATGTCCTAATCCTAAGAATTCTTTGGAGAGATCCTTACATTCTTTGGATGTGGTAAGAGCTTTGAAATATTATGTGGAAGCTACTAAAGATTTCAGAAAGACTTCCAGTCTATTTGTTTTATTTTCTGGTCCTAGGAAAGGTCAGAAGGCTTCTGCTATTTCCTTGGCTTCTTGGTTGAAACTTTTGATTCATCAAGCTTATTTGGAGTCGGGTCAGGCCCCGCCTCAGAATTACAGCTCATTCTACTAGATAAGTCTCCACTTCGTGGGCTTTTAAGAATGAAGCTTCAGTTGATCAGATTTGCAAAGCGGCGACTTGGTTCTCTTTGCATACATTTACTAAATTCTACCGTTTTGATGTATTTGCTTCTTCGGAAGCATTTTTTGGTAGAAAAGTTCTTCAGGCAGCTGTTTCAGTTTGATTCTTCTGCTTTTGATTTAAGTTTTTTTTCTTTCAAAAATGAAATAAACTTATTTTTTTGGGTTGTGGATTAATTTTTTCAATGGAATATGGCTGTTTTTTATTTTTATTCCCTCCCTCTCTAGTGACTCTTGAGTGGAAGACTCCACATCTTGGGTATTGATATCCCATGTGTCACTAGCTCATGGACTCTTGCCAATTACATGAAGGAAAACACAATTTATGTAAGAACTTACCTGATAAATTCATTTCTTTCATATTGGCAAGAGTCCATGAGGCCCACCCTTTTTATGGTGGTTATGATTTTTTGTATAAAGCACAATTATTTCCAAATTTCCTTTTGTTGGTGCTTTCTACTCCTTTCTTTATCACCCCACTGCTTGGCTATTCGTTATACTGAATTGTGGGTGTGGTGAGGGGTGTATTTATAGGCATTTTGAGGTTTGGGAAACTTTGCCCCTCCTGGTAGGATTGTATATCCCATATGTCACTAGCTCATGGACTCTTGCCAATATGAAAGAAATGAATTTATCAGGTAAGTTCTTACATAAATTATGTTTTTTTGAGATTGGTCCCCAAAACTGCACTCTGGGTGCTGTATAAGGTTAAATATTGATCAAAAGATAGTAGTGGTTTGGCCAACTACAAAAGTGTATACTAGATGGCACTCTTCACCATTCAGACCACTTGAGAATAAAAGATCTAAATCTTTATTCTGTATATATTGTGTTGATTATGGTTTACACTTGTAAGCATACACGAATGTCCCAACAGTATGGGAACACAGAAAGGTATAAAAAATATATATTTTTAGTTAATTTTAAAAAAAGGGGAAAAAACACACAATTAAAAACAAATAGTGGAAACGCATCAATGGAGCACCAATGTGATACTAGGGGGAGAACGGAGGATATTAAACATTCAAACTATTCCAGACCCAAATAGTGGAAAGAGTCCTATAATTTCAGTGAAGTGTGACTCTCTCATTCGACAGTAACAATATTGAGCCACTATTTGGGTCTGGAATATTTTGCTTACACGTGTAAACCATAATCAACACAATATACACAGAACAATAAAGATTTAGATCTTAAAGAGACAGTATACACTAATTTTTATAAACTGCATGTAATAGACACTACTATAAAGAATAAGATGCACAGATACTGATATAAAAATCCAATATAAAACTGTTTAAAAACTTACTTAGAAGCTCTCAGTTTAGCTATGTTGAAAAGGTAGCTGGAAAGCCCACTGCAAGTGGAAAATAAGACACTCCCCCTTCTTTTGCATATGAAAAGACCCTTTACACAAACAGGAGCAAGCTGGAGTAGGTAGCTGACGGTATTCTCATAAAACTTTGGGGCTTGGTTAAGAGTCTGAAGTTCAGAGCAATGTTATTTAAATATAAGCAAAACTATAAAATGAAAAAACATTTATGCAAAGAAGAAATGAGTGTATAATGTCCCTTTAAGTGGTCTGAATGGTGAGGAGTGCTATCTTGTAGTATCTTATTAGCCTTAGAAGCCACTGCCCTGCATTGTGCACCCATCTTTAGCTTGTTACCTATTACTACTTCCAACTCCCTTTCCTCCTCTGGCTGTCTTGTCCCATTCATAATATAGATATTTAGTATTATTTAATTTCCAATTGCTTCTTCTAGAAGAATTTCGGAGCTATCGGTCCTTTTGCAGAATTTATTCTCATATTTCACATGGACAAAGCCCTCCTATGTACTTTGTCTGTAAAATAGGGTTTATTTTAGCAAAGGTTCTTTTCATAAACCCTGACATTGAGGATTCCTACTGGTGTCCAAATTCTTCAATTCCGAAGTGCAACTCCTACATAAACCAGATAAGTTTAAAGGGACAGTAAACGTAAAAAAAAGAATAATTGATATCCAAACATCGTATATATTAGAGTATGGATCAAACTTTAATTTAATAATGATTAAAAAGGAAAAGCATATATTAACATTTGAATTTCTAATTATGTCTCCTCTTCTGACCGCCCCCTCTTCAAAGCCACTTCTTCCAGCCCCTACCTCAACCTTTCTGTCCTGAATCGGTCCCGCCATAGACTTACTAGAGAGGCGTGCTACTGATTTCCTCACACAGACATATCTCATGATATTCAACTGCGCATGCGCTACAACTCTGCACTACAGCTCTTGCCGTAAATTCAGTTTTTGTAGAGCATTGGTCCAGTTGTCTATTATAGGCGAATGTTTATACATCATCAATCGGCCATTTTTAAGAGCCATGCTGTGCATGATATATATAACATTACATTTATATAAAACATGCACCCCATGGCTCTTAAAAATGACCGATTGATACGGTATAAACATTCGCGTATATAATTGACAACTGTACCGGTGCTCTGCTCTGCCAAAACTAAATTTACGGCCAGAGCTAAGTTGTAGCGCATGCGCAGCTAGTCTGTCTAGGATCAGATAGCATGAATGTGATGAAGGAAAAGGGGCGTGACACACCTTTCTCGTAGGATGAGCGGGTTAATAAGCTGAATGCTGAAGCTAGGGGGGGTGGTTACAGAAATTGACGGGTTTCATTAGTTATGAATATATTAAAAATAAAGTGTTTCGTTTTTTAATTAATAATTTGTATTCAATATGCATTTAACAGTTGAATCAAACGCTTATACTTCAACTTTTTCATAAATGTTTACAGGCACTTTAAGGCCTTACAATGTTTGCAGGCTACTACGGAATTCAGACATAGTTCTAATTTATCTTTTCATTTTCTAATCTTTGAAGGGGACAAGAAGCTTTAGCGGTTGCTCTGGTTTCTTGGTTAAATTGGTTATTCACAAAAATGTCTTCCTTTGCGAAAATGCCACTCCATAAACGTATATCACAGCTGAATCATATAAATTTAGTTTCTACTTCTTGGTTATTCAGAAATCAGGCTTCTACAGATTGGATTTGCAAATCTGCAACCTGGTCTTCCTTTTTCATTTTTGTTAAATGTTATCTTTTTGATGTCTTTGCTTCCTCAGAAGCGTTTTTTTGGCAGGAAAGTCCTTCAAGCCGAAGTGTCTGGAAAAAAGGAACTGCCTTTTTTTCCTTTGTACCACCCTTTTTTATTGTGGACTCCACAGCTTGGGTTTTAGATCCCACACGTTAAGACTTGTGGACTCTCACCACCGTATGAAAGACAACATATTTTATGCTTACCTGATAAATTCCTTTCTTTCATGGTGATGAGTCCACAAGACCCCGCCCTGTTGTGTTTTTTTTTTTTTTACATTTTTTGGTGGCAGTTTTATTTGCATTCCCTGCTTTGTCTTTCCTACCTGTCTATTCTTTTCCTCTGCTCAGCTATACGTTAAACTGAGTCGTACAGTGAGGTGGGAGGGTTTTAAAGCACTAGTTATTTGGGTTCATTTGCCTTCTCCTAGTGGCGGGAATTCACCACCATGAAAGAAAGGAATTTATCAGTTAAGCATAAATAATGTTTTTACTTTTTTTAATAAATTGCACTTGAATCAGATCCCTTGTATTTTATAGATTCCTACCCTAAGTGAGGCGCTCCAGGAAGTCTCTACCTTTTGACCAAGTGGCACTGAGTTCACACACCATTTGTGTGGACACTGTTACACTTCTATAACATTGTCTTAATGGTTATTACACCCTAAGCTTATTATCTTAAGACTATAGCGCTGGTTAATTGTGATCTGTTTGTTTAATTAGGTGTATGTGCATAGCTGTAATCACAAGCTGTGTTCATCTGAGGATCTGCAGAACATTGTTTCTTCAGAGCTGACTATATCTAGGAGTTAAATAGATCAATACAATGTTTAAAGGAAGACTTAAGTCAAAATTAAACTTTCATGGTGCATAGAGAGCATGCCATTGTAACATGCTTTGCAATTCACTTTATCAAAATGTGCACAATATTTTTATATGCACACATTGTAAGGTACCAGCTAATGAGCATATGCAAGAATTCACAGTGTATACGTATATGCATTTTGTGATTGGCTGTCACATGATGAGGGAGGATGGAAAATTATACTAACTTTTACATTTCTCCCAACACCCCCCCCCCCCCCCCCACACACACACACACACGCACGCGCGCGCGCACAAACACACATTTTAAATTCAGACTGTGTTTTTCCGTTGTCTCTTTATTATGCAATTCTTCAGTACTTAAAGGGACACTAAACCCAAATTTTTTCTTTCATGATTCAGATAGAGCATGCAATTTTTAAGCAGCTTTCTAATTTACACCTATTATCATTTTATTCTTCATTCTTTTGGTATCTTTATTTAAAAAGCAGGAATTTAAAGCTTAGGAGCCAGCCCATTTTAGGTTCAGCACCCTGGATAGTGCTTGCTTATTGGTGGCAACATTTAGCTAACCAATAAGCAAGCATAACCCAGGTTCTGAACCAAAAATTAGAAAGTTGCTTTAAATTGCCTGCTCTATCTGAATCATGAAAGAAAAAAAATTGGGTTTAGTGTCCCTTTAAAGAATCAAAGTTCCCTTTGGCTGCTAAGCCATTTCCCACCTGGGTGCTATGCTGGATTTGAGCTTTTATTTTATTTTTGAACTTTTTTTTAAATATATTTATTTTTTTACTTTTTATACTTTTTTTCCCCCCCCAAGACTTATACCCCCATTTCCCTATATTGTTAATTTTAAATAAAGTTGCGCGGTGACATCGTCACGCTAATTGTGAAGCCTCTCACTATTCAGGCCAGATTGCTGGGGTGGGAGCCCCCAGATTGCCCTAAAGGTGGGTGACTGCTAGCGATGTTGGCACTCAAAGGGTTAAATAAAAATATGTGGGTTTAGTATTCCTTTAATGGTCCTTTTAAGGCAAAACCATAAAATGTATTACTGACTGATTTTTGTTTATTTTCTCATATATGAGACTGTAGGGAGCTCAAGTCAGTGTTAGGTTTTGGCATCTTACATCTACTGTACTGTTAAATTTCAGCATATTATTTGCTCTCTCCCCAGATCTTGTTGGTGGCCTACAAGCTAACACGGCTCAACCTTCCACCGCTATCCCTCATCAAACCGTGTCTTCACACTTACAGCCAGGGCAGACAGGTAACGTAGGACTTCCCCATGTATATGGTTATTGTATGATATAATCAGTGTGCTGAAATCAACTCCTAGATGAGTAAAATAACTTTAAAATGCTTTGCTACTAGGCTATACATCTTAAAGGGATAGGAAAGTCAAAATTAAACTTGTATGATTCAGATAGAGCAGGTCATTTTAAGACACTTAATTTCACTTATATTTTCAAATGTTCTTTGTTTTTTTAGTATCCCTTGTTAAAAAATGAATACGCACATATCATACACTAGTGGGAGCTGCTGCTAATTGGTGCCTGCACACATTTGTCTCTTGTGATTGACTAAATAGATATTTTCAGCTTCCTGTCAGTAGTGCAATGCTGTCCCTTCAGCAATGGATAACAAGAGAATGAAGAAAATGTGATAATAGAATTAAATTGGATAGTTGTTTAAAATTCTATGTTCTATCTGAATCATAAAATAACATTTTGGGGTTTACTATCCCTTTAAGCATTTGATTCTATTACTAAATAGCTGTAATATATTTAAAATTAAAGGAACATTTCTTGCATGATTCAGATAGAGAATACAATTTTAAACAACTTTCTAATTTACTTCTATTATGCAATTTGTTTAATTCTCTTAGTATCATTTGTTGAAGGAAAAGCAATGCACTACTGGTTTCTAAGTGAACACATGGGTGAGCTAATGACCATCTGTGTGTGTGTATATGTGTATATATATATATATATATGTGTGTGTGTGTGTGTATGTATGTATGTATATATATGTATATATATGTGTGTGTGTGTATGTATGTGTGTGTATATATATTTGGTATGCGGATCTTGTTCAGATGTCCAGTTGCCAACCATGGCCACTTCCATTAAGGCCAGACCTATCTCAAGGTCCATTTTTCCATCAGGATCTCAAATCATTAAATTTGAAGGTATGGAAATTGAACGCTTAGTGCTTAGTCATAGAGGTTTCTCTGACTCAGTGAATAATACTATGTTGCAGGCTCGTAAATCTGTTTCTAGAAAGATTTATTATCGAGTTTGGAAGGCTTCCATTTCATGGTGTTCTTCTCATAAATTCTCTTGACATTCTTTTAGAATTCCTAGAATTTTACAGTTTCTTCAGGATGGTTTGGATAAAGGTTTATCTGCAAGTTCCTTGAAAGGACAAATCTCTGCTCTTTCTGTTTCTTTCATTTAATTGGCAAGAGTCCATGAGCTAGTGACGTATGGGATATACATTCCTACCAGGAGGGGCAAAGTTTCCCAAAACTCAAAATGCCTATAAATACACCCCCCACCACACCCACAATTCAGTTTTACAAACTTTGCCTCCTATGGAGGTGGTGAAGTAAGTTTGTGCTAGATTTCTACGTTGATATGCGCTTCGCAGCATGCTGAAGCCCAGTTTTCCTCTCAGAGTGCAGTGAATGACAGAGGGATGTGAAGGGAGTATTGCCTATTGAATGCTATGGTCATCCTATCGGGGATCTATTTCATAGGTTCTCTGTTATCGGTCGTAGAGATTTCTTCTCCTACCTCCCTTTTCAGATCGACGATATACTCTTATATACCATTACCTCTGCTGATTCTCGTTTCAGTACTGGTTTGGCTATCTACTATGTGTAGATGAGTGTCTTTTGGTAAGTAAGTCTTATTTTATTTATGACACTCTCAGCTATGGTTTGGCACTTTATATGTAAAGTTCTAAATATATGTTTCTCTTGTTAAGTGTGTTCAGTCCACGGGTCATCCATTACTTATGGGATATATTCTCCTTCCCAACAGGAAGTTGCAAGAGGATCACTCAAGCAGAGCTGCTATATAGCTCCTCCCCTCACATGTCATACCCAGTCATTCTCTTGCAACCCTCAACAAAGGAGGTCGCGAGAGGAGCTGGAGTTTTTACTTAATTATTCTTCAATCAAAAGTTTGTTATTTTAAATGGCACCGGAGTGTGCTGTTTTTCTATCTCAGGCAGTATTTGGAAGAAGAAACTGCCTGCGTTTTCTATGATCTTAGCAGGCGTAACTAAGATCCACTGGCTGTTCTCGACATTCTGAGGAGTGGGGTAACTTCAGAAAATGGGAATAGCATGCGGGGTCTCCCGCAAATGAGGTATGTGCAGTACAATATTTTCTGGGAATGGAATTGACTAAGAAAACACTGCTGTTACCCGTATGATGTAAGTACAGCCTTAAATGCCGTAGTAGTGACTGGTATCAGGCTGATAAATGTATGCACAGTAGAGTTATTTTCTAGGGACTAGAATTTGACTGAAAAAATACTGTTAATACTGATATAATGTGTGAGCCTTAACTGCAGTAGAAGCGACTGGTAGCAGGCTTAGTAATAACTTTACACAGCATCTGAAATGTTGTTTTTTAAAACGTTTACTGGCATGTTAATCGTTTTGTGAGGTACTTTGGTGATAAATCTTTTTGGGCATGATTTTTTTTCCACACGGCTAACGTATATTTCTGCATAGAAACAGTTATATCAGGTCTCCCACTGTTGTAATAGGAGTGGGAGGGACCTTTTTTAGCGCCTTGTTGCGCAGTTAAAATTCTAGCACAGTCTTCCTGCTTCTTCCTCTTTGATCCAGGACGTCTCCAGAGAGCTCAGGGATCTTCAAAATTCGTTTTTGAGGGAGGTAATCAGTCACAGCAGACCTGTGACAGTGTGTTTGACTGTGATAAAAGCGTTAAATCTTAATTTGATATCCGTTTTGGGTACTGAGGGGTTAATCATCCTTTTGCTAATGGGTGCAATCCTCTGCTAATTAATACATTTAAAGAATTGTTGACTATAACTGAACTAGTTCTTTGTTATTCAATTGTGTTTTTTAAAAAAGCGCTGCAGCGTTTTTTATATTGCTTGTAAACTTATTGAAGTAATTTCCAAGCTTGCTAGCTTCATTGCTAGTCTGTTTAAACATGTCTGATACAGAGGAATCTGCTTGTTCATTATGTTTAAAAGCCGATGTGGAGCCCAATAGAAATATGTGTACCAATTGTATTTATATTACTTTGAATAAAAGTCAATCTGTACCGATAAAGAAATTATCACCAGACAACGAGGGGGAAGTTATGCCGTTTAACTCTCCTCACGTGTCAGTACCTTCGTCTCCCGCTCGGGAGGTACGTAAGATTGAGGCGCCAAGTACATCAAGGCCCTTACAAATCACTTTACATGATATGGCTAATGTTATGAAAGAAGTATTATACAATATGCCCGAGTTAAGAGGCAAGCGCGACAGCTCTGGGTTAAGGACAGAGCGCGCCGATGACACGAGAGCCATGTCTGATACTGCGTCACAATTTGCAGAACATGAGGACTGAGAGCTTCATTCTGTGGGTGACGGTTCTGATTTGGGGAGACCGGATTCAGAAATTTCAAATTTTAAATTTAAGCTTGAGAACCTCCACGTGTTGCTAGGGGAGGTGTTAGCGGCTCTGAATGATTGTGACACGGTGGCAATCCCAGAGAAATTATGTAGGCTGGATAAATACTATGCGGTACCGGTGTGTACTGACGTTTTTCCTATACCAAAGAGGCTTACAGAGATTATTAGCAAGGAGTGGGATAGACCCGGTGTGCCTTTTTCCCCTCCTCCGATATTTAGAAAAATGTTCCCTATAGACGCCACCACACGAGACTTATGGCAGACGGTCCCTAAGGTGGAGGGAGCAGTTTCTACTTTAGCCAAGCGTACCACTATCCCGGTGGAGGATAGCTGTGCTTTCTCAGATCCAATGGATAAAAAATTAGAGGGTTACCTTAAGAAAATGTTTGTTCAACAAGGTTTTATATTACAGCCTCTTGCATGCATTGCGCCTGTCACTGCTGCAGCGGCATTCTGGTTTGAGTCTCTGGAAGAGGCGATTCGCACAGCACCATTGGATGAATCTTTGAGCAAGATTAGAACCCTTAAGCTGGCTAATGCGTTTGTTTCGGATGCCGTAGTGCATTTAACCAAACTTACGGCTAAGAATTCCGGATTCGCCATACAGGCGCGCAGAGCGCTATGGCTTAAATCCTGGTCAGCAGATGTAACTTCTAAGTCTAAACTACTAAACATTCCTTTCAAAGGGCAGACCTTATTCGGGCCCGGCTTGAAGGAAATTATTGCTGACATTACTGGAGGTAAGGGCCACACCCTTCCTCAGGACAGGGCCAAATCAAAGGCCAAACAGTCTAATTTTCGTGCCTTTCGTAATTTCAAGGCAGGAGCAGCATCAACTTCCTCCGCTCCAAAACAGGAAGGAACTACTGCTCGTTACAGACAGGGTTGGAAAGGCAACCAGTCATGGAACAAGGGCAAGCAGGCCAGAAAGCCTACTTCCGCCCCTAAGACAGCATGAAGACAGGGCCCCCTTTCCGGAGACGGATCTAGTGGGGGGCAGACTTTCTCTCTTCGCCCAGGCTTGGGCAAGAGATGTACAGGATCCCTGGACGTTGGAGATTATATCTCAGGGATACCTTCTGGATTTCAAAACTTCTCCTCCACAAGGGAGGTTTCATCTGTCAAGGTTATCAACAAACCTAGTAAAGAAAGAGGCATTTCTACAATGTGTACAAGACCTCTTAGTGATGGGAGTGATCCACCCAGTTCCGCGAACGGAACAGGGGCAAGGGTTTTATTCAAATCTGTTTGTGGTTCCCAAGAAAGAGGGAACTTTCAGAACAATCTTAGACTTAAAGATCTTAAACAAATTCCTAAGGGTTCCGTCGTTCAAGATGGAAACCATTCGGACCATCCTACCCATGATCCAAGAGGGTCAATATATGACCACAGTGGACTTAAAGGATGCCTACCTTCACATACCGATTCACAAAGATCATTATCGGTACCTAAGGTTTGCCTTTCTAGACAGGCATTACCAGTTTGTAGCTCTTCCCTTCGGTTTAGCTACGGCCCCGAGAATTTTTACAAAGGTTCTGGGCTCACTTCTGGCGGTACTAAGACCACGAGGCATAGCGGTGGCTCCGTACCTAGACGACATTCTGATACAAGCGTCAAGTTTTCAAAATGCAAAGTCTCATACAGAGATAGTTCTAGCATTTCTGAGGTCGCATGGGTGGAAAGTGAACGTGGAGAAGAGTTCTCTGTTACCACTCACAAGGGTCCCTTTTCTAGGGACTCTTATCGATTCTGTAGAGATGAAGATTTACCTGACGGAGTCCAGGTTATCAAAGATTCTCAATGCTTGCTGTGTCCTTCACTCCATTCCAAGCCCATCAGTAGCTCAGTGCATGGAAGTAATCGGCTTAATGGTCGCGGCAATGGATATAGTGCCATTTGCGCGCCTACATCTCAGACCGCTGCAACTATGCATGCTAAGTCAATGGAACGGGGATTACTCAGATCTGTCCCCTTTGCTAAATCTGGACCAGGAGACCAGAGATTCTCTTCTCTGTTGGTTGTCACGGGTTCATCTGTCTAAAGGAATGACTTTTCGCAGACCAGATTGGACGATTGTAACAACAGATGCCAGCCTACTAGGCTGGGGAGCAGTCTGGAACTCCCTGAAGGCTCAGGGATCGTGGACTCAGGAGGAGAGACTCCTCCCGATAAACATTCTAGAATTAAGAGCAATATTCAATGCTCTTCTAGCTTGGCCTCAGTTAGCAACACTGAGGTTCATCAGATTTCAGTCGGACAACATCACGACTGTGGCTTACATCAATCATCAAGGGGGAACCAGGAGTTCCCTAGCGATGTTGGAAGTCTCGAAGATAATTCGCTGGGCAGAGTCTCACTCTTGCCACCTATCAGCGATCTACATCCCAGGCGTGGAGAACTGGGAGGCGGATTTTCTAAGTCGACAGACCTTTCATCCGGGGGAGTGGGAACTTCACCCGGAGGTATTTGCTCAACTGATTCGTCGTTGGGGCAAACCGGATCTGGATCTCATGGCATCTCGCCAGAACGCCAAGCTTCCTTGTTACGGATCCAGGTCCAGGGACCCGGGTGCGGTGCTGGTAGATGCACTAGCAGCCCCTTGGGTTTTCAACATAGCTTATGTGTTTCCACCTTTTCCGCTGCTACCTCGACTGATTGCCAGGATCAAACAGGAGAGAGCATCAGTGATTCTGATAGCGCCTGCGTGGCCACGCAGGACCTGGTATGCAGACCTAGTGGACATGTCGTCCTGTCCACCATGGTCTCTACCCCTGAGGCAGGACCTTCTAATCCAGGGTCCTTTCAACCATCCAAACCTAATTTCTCTGAGGCTGACTGCTTGGAAATTGAACGCTTGATTCTATCAAAGCGTGGGTTTTCGGATTCGGTTATTGATACATTAATACAGGCTCGGAAACCTGTTACCAGAAAAATTTACCACAAGATATGGCGTAAATATTTATATTGGTGTGAATCCAAGAGTTACTCATGGAGTAAGGTTAGGATTCCTAGGATATTGTCTTTTCTACAAGAGGGTTTAGAAAAGGGCTTATCCGCTAGTTCGCTAAAGGGACAGATTTCTGCTCTGTCTATTCTTTTACACAAGCGTCTGGCAGAGAATCCAGGCGTCCAGGCTTTTTGTCAGGCTTTGGCTAGGATTAAGCCTGTGTTTAAAACTGTTGCTCCTCTGTGGAGCTTAAACTTGGTTTTTAAAGTTCTTCAGGGTGTTCCGTTTGAACCCCTTCATTCCATTGATATTAAGCTTTTATCTTGGAAAGTTCTGTTTTTGATGGCTATTTCCTCGGCTCGAAGAGTCTCTGAGTTATCTGCCTTACATTGTGATTCTCCTTATCTGATCTTTCATTCAGACAAGGTAGTCCTGCGTACTAAACCTGGGTTTTTACCTAAGGTTGTTTCTAACAGGAATATCAATCAAGAGATTGTTGTTCCATCGTTATGTCCTAATCCTTCTTCAAAGAAGGAACGTCTTTTGCATAATCTAGACGTGGTCCGTGCCCTGAAGTTCTACTTACAGGCAACTAAAGATTTTCGACAAACTTCTTCTCTGTTTGTCGTTTACTCTGGACAGAGGAGAGGTCAAAAGGCTTCGGCTACCTCTCTCTCTTTTTGGCTTTGTAGCATAATACGCTTAGCCTATGAGACTGCTGGACAGCAGCCTCCTGAAAGAATTACAGCTCATTCCACTAGAGCTGTGGCTTCCACCTGGGCCTTTAAGAATGAGGCCTCTGTTGAACAGATTTGCAAGGCTGCAACTTGGTCTTCACTTCATACTTTTTCCAAATTTTACAAATTTGACACTTTTGCTTCTTCGGAGGCTGTTTTTGGGAGAAATGTTCTACAGGCAGTGGTTCCTTCTGTTTAATGTTCCTGCCTTGTCCCTCCCATCATCCGTGTACTTTAACTTTGGTATTGGTATCCCATAAGTAATGGATGACCCGTGGACTGAACACACTTAACAAGAGAAAACATAATTTATGCTTACCTGATAAATTTATTTATCTTGTAGTGTTTTCAGTCCACGGCCCGCCCTGTCTTTTTGAGGCAGGTTCTAAATTTTAAATTATAACTCCAGTCACCACTGCACCCTATAGTTTCTCTTTTCTCGTCTTGTTTCGGTCGAATGACTGGGTATGACGTGAGGGGAGGAGCTATATAGCAGCTCTGCTTGGGTGATCCTCTTGCAACTTCCTGTTGGGAAGGAGAATATATCCCATAAGTAATGGATGACCCGTGGACTGAACACACTACAAGAGAAATAAATTTATCAGGTAAGCATAAATTATGTTTTTATACTTGCCATGATTCAGGTTAATCAGTATATTTCCTTCTTACAGACTGTCGGTTTCATTTTTGGGAATGCATATAAATACATTTTTTCTTACCTGAAAATTTTTTTCATTTGACTTTTTTTCTAAATTGCGGGCTTTTTGGCTCGCGGGGGCAAAAAATGCTAGAATTTATTGCGTCATTTTTGGCGCGAGAATTACGTTTGTTTAACGTCAATGACGTAATTTCCGGCGTCGTAGTTGACGCCGAGAGTTTTCACATAGTTGCGTCATCTATGACGCTCGTGTTTGTTGCAGACAATTGTGGGCGTCATACTTGGCGCCAGTTTTTTTTTTTTTTTACATTAATTAAGTCTTTGTTTCTTTTTGCTTCTGGTTACCAGAGGCTTATTCTGTTTGCATTTTTTCCCATTCCTGAAACTGTCATTTAAGGAACATGATAATTTTGCTTTATATGTTGAATTTTCTATTACATATTGCAAGATGTCGAAATCTGACCCTGTATCAGAATCTACTTCTGGAAAGCTGCTGCCTGATGTCGGTTCTACCAAAGCTAAGTGCATTTGTTGTAAACTTGTGGTAACTGTTCCTCCGGCTGTAGTTTGTGTTAGTTGTCATGATAAACTTTCAAAAGCAGACAATATTTCCATTAGTAATAATCCATTACCTGTTGTTGTTCCTTCAACATCTAATTTCAGGATATTCCTGTTAATGTAAGAGAATTTGTTTCTAATTCTATTCAGAAGGCCCTGTCTGTTATACCACCTTCTAATAAACGTAAAAGGTCTTTTAAAACTTCTCATAAATCAGATGAATTTTTAAATGACCGCCAACATTCTGATTTATCTATCTCTGATGAGGATCTATCTGGTTTAGAAGATTCTGCCTCAGATATTGACACTGACAAATCTTCATATTTATTTAAGATGGAGTTTATTCGTTCTTTACTTAAAGAGGTGTTGATTGCATTAGATATGGAGGAGTCTAGTCCTCTTGATATTAAAACCAGTAAACGTTTAAATTCGTTTTTTAAACCTCATGTAGTTATTCCAGAGGTTTTTCCAGTTCCTGATGCTATTTCAGATGTAATTTCTAGGGAATGGAATAGTTTGGGTACTTCATTTACTCCTTTAAGGTTTAAGAAACTGTACCCTTTGCCAGCTGATAGATTGGAGTTTTGGGAAAAAATCCCCAAAGTTGATGGGGCTATCTCTACTCTTGCTAAACGTTCTACTATTCCTACGGCAGATAGTACTTCTTTTAAAGATCCTTTCTAAGGAAGGCTTATTTATGTTCAGGTAATTTTCTTAGGCCTGCTATTTCTTGGCTGATGTTGCTGCAGCTTCTACTTTTTGGTTGGAGGCTTTAGCACAACAAGTGCCAGATCATAATGTGTATAGCATTGTTAAACTTCTTCAACATGCTAATAATTTCATTTGTGATGCCATTTTTGATATCATTAGAATTGATGTCAGGTATATGTCTTTAGCAATTTTAGCTAGAAGAGCTTTATGGCTTAAATCTTGGAATGCAGATATGACTTCTAAGTCAACGTTGCTATCTCTTTCTTTCCAAGGTAATAAATTATTTGGTTCTCAGTTGGATTCTATTATTTCAACTGTCACTGGGGGGAAGAGAGGTTTTTTACTTCAGGATAAAAAATCTAAGGGTAAATATAGGGCTGCTAACCGTTTTCGTTCCTTTCGCCAGAATAAGGAACAGAAGCCTGACCCTTCCCCTAAAGTAACGGTTTCCAATTGGAAGCCTTCTCCAGTCTGGAATAAATCCAAGCCTTTTAGAAAATCAAAACCAGCTCCCAAGTCCGCATGAAGGTGCGGCCCTCATTCCAGCACAGCTGGTAGGGGGCAGGTTACGATTTTTCAAAGATGTTTGGATCATTTCAATTCGAAATCATTGGATTCAGAACATTGTTTCTCAAGGGTACAGAATAGGTTTCAAGGTAAGACCGCCTGTGAGAAGGTTCTTTCTCTCACGCATTCCAGTAAACCCAGTAAAGGCTCAAGCGTTTCTGAAATGTGTTTCAGACCTGGAGTCATCTGGGGTAATTGTGCCAGTTCCATATCTGGAACAGGGTCTGGGGTTTTATTCAAATCTGTTCATTGTACCAAAGAAAGAGAATTCCTTCAGACCAGTTCTGGATCTAAAAATTTTGATTCGTTATGTAAGAATACCAACATTCAAAATGGTGACTATAAGGACTATTCTGCCTTTTGTTCAGCAAGGGCATTATATGTCCACAATAGACTTACAGGGTGCATATCTTCATATTCCAATTCATCCAGATCAATTCATCTTGGTTCTTGCTCAGTCTTTACATTCTGCAGAATCTCACACAAATCAACTTGTGTTGTTTCTTCAAAAACATGGTTGGAGGATCAATTTACCTAAAAGTTCCTTGATTCCTCAGACAAGGGTAACCTTTTTGAGATTCCAAATAGATTCAGTATCCATGACTCTGTCTCTAACAAACAAGAGACGTCTGAAATTGGTTTCAGCTTGTCGGAACCTTCAGTCTGTCATTCCCTTCAGTAGCTATGTGCATGGAGGTTTTAGGTCTCATGACTGCAGCATCGGACGCGATCCCCTTTGCTCGTTTTCACATGAGACCTCTTCAGCTTTGTATGCTGAACCTTTGGTGCAGGGATTATACAAAGATATAACAATTGATATCCTTAAATCCCAATACTCGACTTTCTCTGACTTGGTGGTTAAATCACCATCATTTAGTTCAAGGGGCCTCTTTTCTTCGTCCAACCTGGACTGTGATTTCAACAGATGCGAGTCTTTCAGGTTGGGGAGCTGTCTGGGGATCTCTGACAGCGCAGGGGGTTTGGAAATCTCAAGAGGCGAGATTACCAATCAATATTTTGGAACTCTGTGCGATTTTCAGAGCTCTTCAGTTCTGTCCTTCTGAAGAGAGAATCGTTTATTTGTTTTCAGACAGACAATGTCACAACCGTGGCGTATGTCAATCATCAAGTTGGGACTCACAGTCCTCAGGCTATGAAAGAAGTATCTCGGATACTTGCATGGGCGGAATCCAGCTCCTGTCTAATCTCTGCGGTTCATATCCCAGGTATAGACAATTGGGAAGCGGATTATCTCAGTCGACAGACTTTACATCCGGGAGAATGGTTTCTTTACCCAGATGTGTTTCTTCAGATTGTTCAGATATGGGGGCTTCCAGAAATAGATCTGATGGCTTCTCATCTAAACAGGAAACTTCCCAGGTATCTGTCCTGATCCAGGGATCCTCAGGCGGAAGCAGTGGATGCGTTGTCACTTCCTTGGAATTATCAACCTGCTTATATCTTTCCGCCTCTAGTTCTTCTTCCAAGAGTGATTTCCAAAATCATGATGGAACGTTTGTACTGCTGGTGGCTCCAGCATGGCCACACAGGTTTTGGTATGCGGATCTTGTTCGGATGTCTAGTTGCCAACCTTGGCCACTTCCGTTAAGGTCAGACCTTCTATTTCAAGGTCCGTTTTTCCATCAGGATCAAATCATTAAATTTGAAGATATGGAGATTGAACGCTTAGTGCTTAGTCATAGAGGTTTCTCTGACTCAGTGATCAATACTATGTTGCAGGCTCGTAAATCTGTTTCTAGAAAGATTTATTACCGAGTTTGGAAGTCTTACATTTCATGGTGTTCCTCACATAAGTTCTCTTGGCATTCTTTTAGAATTCCTAGAATTTTACAGTTTCTTCAGGATGGTTTGGACAAGGGTTTGTCCGCAAGTTCCTTGAAAGGACAAATCTCTGCTCTTCCTGTTCTGTTTCACAGAAAAATTGCTAATCTTCCTGACGTTCATTGTTTGGTTCAGGCTTTGGTTCGTATCAAGCCTGTCATTAGTCAATCTCTCCTCCTTGGAGTCTTAATTTGGTTTTGAGAGCTTTACAGGCTCCTCCGTTTGAGCCTATGCATTCTCTGGACATTAAATTACTTTCTTGGAAAGTATTGTTTCTTTTGGCTATCTCTTCTGCTAGAAGAGTTTCTGAATTATCTGCTCTTTCTTGTGAGTCTCCTTTTCTGATTTTTCATCAGGATAAGGCAGTTTTGTGGACTTCATTTAAATTTTTACCTAAGGTTGTGAATTCAATATTAGTAGAGAAATTGTTGTCCCTTCGTTGTGTCCTAATCCTAAGAATTCTTTGGAAAGATCTTTGCATTCTTTGGATGTGGTAAGAGCTTTGAAATATTATGTTGAAGCTACTAAATATTTCAGAAAGACTTCTAGTCTATTTGTTATCTTTTCTGGTACTAAGAAAGGTCAGAAAACTTCTGCTATTTCTTTGGCTTCTTGGTTAAAACTTTTGATTCATCATGCTTATGTGGAGTCGGGTAAATCCCCGCCTCAGAGGATTACGGCTCATTCTACTAGGTCAGTTTCTACTTCCTGGGCTTTTAAGAATGAAGCTTCTGTTTATCAGATTTGCAAAGCAGCAACTTGGTCTTCTTTGCATACTTTTACTAAATTCTACCATTTTGATGTTTTCTCCTCTTCAGAAGCAGTTTTTAGTAGAAAAGTTCTTCAGGCAGCAGTTTCAGTTTGATTCTTCTGCTTATAATTTCAGTTTTTTTCATTATAGGATTAAAACTTTTTGATTTGGGTTGTGGATTCTTTTTTCAGCGGAATTGGCTGTCTTTATTTTTTTATCCCTCCCTCTCTAGTGACTCTTGGGTGGAGTTCCACATCTTGGGTATTTGCTATCCCATACATCACTAGCTCATGGACTCTTGCCAATTACATGAAAGAAAACATAATTTATGTAAGAATTTACCTGATAAATTCATTTCTTTCATATTGGCAAGAGCCCATGACGCCCACCCTTTTTTGTGGTGGTTTTGATTTTTTTGTATAAAGCACAATTCTTCCAATTCCTTTGTTTATGCTTTTTGCTCCTTTCTTTATCACCCCACTTCTTTGCTATTTGTTAAACTAAATTGTGTGTGTTGTGAGGGGTTTATTTATAGGCATTTTGCGGTTTGGGAAACTTTGCCCCTCCTGGTAGGATTGCATATCCCATACGTCACTTGCCAATATGAAAGAAATGAATTTATCAGGTAAATTCTTACATAAATTATGAGATATAACACAGCCACACCATCATGCGAGCTCACAAAGCCAAACAAACTGAGAACAAAGAAGGGGTGCACAGGTGGCTGTAATCACCCATAGAAAATACAAAACATGGAAGGGAACTGCACTCCAAGACCGGATCAGGTACACATCCTGTGACTCAGTAACTTCCAGCCCTGGGTGCTAAATAGCACTCCAAAAAAGCTGTGATGTCACCAGAGCCACAGGCAGTTAACCCCAGTCCGGAATGGGTGCAAGAAACAAGGGAGATTACAAATAAAAAGTAATACAACACATAGAAACACCCAGCACTCACCAGCTAGCTCACAGCTAAGATAAAATCACAACTGGAAAGGTTATATATATATATATATATATATATATATATCCAAGCAATTTCCAGTTCAGCCCACCAAGAGACACCAGCCTGGGTACAAATATAAATGGCACATGTGTGTGTATATGTATATATGTATGTATGTATGTATGTATATACAGTAGATAGATAGATAGATAGATATAGATATACCTAGATAAACCTTTCAGGATAACATGAGAAGCAAGCAAATAAAATAATACAAAGAAATTGGAAAGTTATTTACAATTGTAGGTTCTGTCTAAATCATGAAAGAACATTTTTGGGTTTTAAGTCCCTTTTTAAATTAGACATTTTATAACTAAATAATAAGAATCTGATTTCTTTCATCAGTTGGTGAACTGATCACATGTGGAACTTATACTCCAGTCCTCTAAGAGGTAGCAAAACACACCCCAACATACCGGAGCTTAAATCCCTCCCACTTACCCTGAATTCTCAGTCATTGTTTTGTCTCCAAGATGGAGTAAAGTAAATTCTTTAGTAACATGCATGTAATTTTATCACTAGTGATACTGCAAAGCTATGTGTTTAACCCTTGCAAAGAGATTAAACACATACTAAAAGTACCATTTGGGACTCGCAGAGCACTCCCGGTCCTAAGCAGAAACTGCAGCTGACCCAATCAGCACATGACCCAGCTGTGCTAGCACTAATGATGTGGATCAGCAGCAGTTTCCCTTCAGAAACAGCAGTGTTCTGCAGATCCTGAGTAATACTTTAACTATGTGTTTAAACCTTTACGTACTTTTCCAGCATTACTAGTGGTAAAATGGCATGCTCTGAGGAATTAAAGCATGTCATTTTAACATTTTAGTGGCCCTTTTAAAGTCGTGTATTTACAGCTTAGCAGCATTTTTTCAGATTTGCTGAAGGAGACAAATGTTTCTAGTTTTTCTTAGTCCTTTGTTCTTTCACAGTTCCTTAAACATTTAAATAGGTCTTAATCACAGATATTGCTGGTCAGTAAAAACACGAACGTAAGGAGAAGCAGAGTACTGGGGTAAAATCCAGCAGTTTATTAAGCCAAGAGATAAAAACAGACAGGAAACAGTCTTACGCATTTCGGCATTCTCCTGCCTTACTCATAAACCAAAATATCACTGTCCTAAATTGTTCACCTTATCCAGCCGTCTCTTTGTACCTGATGGGGCCAAATGTATTTGTGCCAGAAGTGGAAAAAAATACATAATTCAGCAGGTACAGCATTTGAGATCTCAGTGCAGCTTGACAGTCCTCATGGGACAGTTGCCTTCAACTGTATAAATGGTTGAGTGGAGAAGGCGATAAATCCCGTCTATACACTGTGCCAAATGACCAGCAATTGCATAGAATTGTATTAAAAGGACTTAGTTACAGTTAAAAAAATACAAAGAATTACTGCACAATAAGGTGTTTTACAATAGCCAAACATGCAAAGAGGGTTGTGGGTAGTGGATTGGTGGGATCATAAGTTACAAGTGACATAAGTATTTCAAATTTACACTAGTCACAGGTGAGTAAGAAATTGCAGCAGATTAGTAAAATATTTCACTGTTTACTAATAACAGTACATTTTTTCCCTCTGTACTAGTAGCTGTTAACCCCTGGCTAATAAAGTATTGTGATATTTTTCCTCCTTTGTGTGTGTGTGTGTATGTATATATGTCTGTGTGTATATAATGTGTGTGTATGTATATATGTATATGTGTGTGTATATATATATATGTGTGTGTATATATATATATATATATGTATATGTATATATATATATATATATATATATATATATATATATATATATATATATATATATATATATATATATATATAAATATAGCAGGAAAAGCACTCACTGGACTTCAGACTTCAAGTGTGACAACAAATTTTTATTGAATGTGACGTTTCGGGACTTAACACGTCCCTTCCTCTAAGTGTTAAGTCCCGAAACGTCACATTCAATAAAAATTTGTTGTCACACTTGAAGTCTGAAGTCCAGTGAGTGCTTTTCCTGCTATATTTTTTTCTGAATTTTTTGAAAGCACCCTGGCAGGTGAACGGTTGGTGGGAGTGCATATGCCTATGAACTCTTTTTTTTTTATATATATATATATATATATATATATATATATATATATATATATATATATATATATATATATATATATATATATATAACCACTTAAGCAAGATAGGATTGAGCAAAATTACTAGTCAATCAAAGAGGGACACAGGCTGCACTTAGTTTACCAAAAGCTTTATTACTGCATAATTCCAAACAAACAGATCAGATCTGATCTGTTTGTTTGGAATTATGCAGTAATAAAGCTTTTAGGAAAACTAAGTGCAGCCTGTGTCCCTCTTTGATTGACTAGTAATTTTGCTCAATCCTATCTTGCTTAAGTGGTAATATATATCATTTGAGACAGCAGGCACAGTTATGTAAGCATTGGAAATTGAGAAATATTTCGTGCACCACTATATTTTATGCCATTTTTTACATATGTGTGTGTGTGTGTGTGTGTGTGTATATATATATATATATATATATATATATATATATATATATATATTTCTTTCATGTAATTGGCAAGAGTCCATGAGCTAGTGACGTATGGGATATACATTCCTACCAGGAGGGGCAAAGTTTCCCAAACCTCAAAATGCCTATAAATACACCCCTCACCACACCCACAAATCAGTTTTTACAAACTTTGCCTCCCGTGGAGGTGGTGAAGTAAATTTGTGCTAGATTCTACGTTGATATGCGCTCTGCAGCAGGTTGGAGCCCGGTTTTCCTCTCAGCGTGCAGTGAATGTCAGAGGGATGTGAAGAGAGTATTGCCTATTTGAATTCAATGATCTCCTTCTACGGGGTCTATTTCATAGGTTCTCTGTTATCAGTCGTAGAGATTCATCTCTTACCTCCCTTTTCAGATCGACGATATACTCTTATATATACCATTACCTCTACTGATTCTCGTTTCAGTACTGGTTTGGCTTTCTACTACATGTAGATGAGTGTCCTGGGGTAAGTAAGTCTTATTTTTGTGACACTCTAAGCTATGGTTGGGCACTTTATATAAAGTTCTAAATATTTGTGTTTAAACATTTTTTTGCCTTGATTCAGGATGTTCAATATTCCTTATTTTCAGACAGTCAGTTTCATTATTGGGATAATGCATTTGAATGATCATTTTTTTTTTTTCTTACCTTAAAATTTGACTTTTTTCCCTGTGGGCTGTTAGGCTTGCGGGGGCTGAAAATGCTTCATTTTATTGCGTCATTCTTGGCGCGGACTTTTTTGGCGCAAAAAAATTTTCTTTGTTATTTCCGGCGTCATACTTGTCACTGGAAGTTGCGTCATTTTTGACGTTTTTTGCGCCAAAAGTGTCGGCGTTACCAGATGTTGCGTAATTTTTGGCGCCAAAAGCATTTAGGCGCCAAATAATGTGGGCGTCTTTTTTGGCGCTAAAAAATATGGGCGTCATTATTGTCTCCACATTATTTAAGTCTCATTGTTTCTTTGCTTCTGGTTGCTAGAAGCTTGTTCACTGGCATTTTTTCCCATTCCTGAAACTGTCATTTAAGGAATTTGATCAATTTTGCTTTATATGTTGTTTCTCCTGTTAAGTGTGATCAGTCCACGGGTCATCATTACTTCTGGGATATTACTCCTCCCCAACAGGAAGTGCAAGAGGATTCACCCAGCAGAGCTGCATATAGCTCCTCCCCTCTACGTCACTCCCAGTCATTCTCTTGCACCCAACGACTAGATAGGATGTGTGAGAGGACTATGGTGATTATACTTAGTTTTATACCTTCAATCAAAAGTTTATTTTATAATAGCACCGGAGTGTGTTATTCCTTCTCTGGTAGAATTTGAAGAAGAATCTACCAGAGTTTTTACTATGATTTTAGCCGGAGTAGTTAAGATCATATTGCTGTTTCTCGGCCATCTGAGGAGAGGTAAACTTCAGATCAGGGGACAGCGGGCAGATTAATCTGCAAAGAGGTATGTAGCAGCTTTTATTTTCTGACAATGGAATTGATGAGAAAATCCTGCCATACCGATATTATGTCATGTATGTATATTTTACACTTCAGTATTCTGGGGAATGGTACTTCACTGGAATTACACTGTGTACATAAGACTTTAGCCTATTTTGCAGGGCTAGCAACAGGCTTTTTAATAATTCTTAATTTATGTTAAACGTTTTTGCTGGAATGTAAAATCGTTTTCATTTTCTGAGGTACTGGGTGAATAAAATGTTTGGGCACTATTTTTCCACTTGGCAGTTGCTTGATCTAATTTCTGACAGTTTACTGATCTCTCTCACTGTTGTGTGTGAGGGGGAGGGGCCGTTTTTTGGCGCTTTTGCTACGCATCAAAAAATTCAGTCAGCAGCTCATTGTATTTCCTGCATGATCCGGTTCATCTCTACAGAACTCAGGGGTCTTCAAAACTTGTTTTGAGGGAGGTAATCATTCACAGCAGAGCTGTGAGATTGTAGTTGACTGTGATAAAAAACGTTTATTCTGTAATTTTTTTTCTGCTATCAGGGTTAGTTGTCTTTTGCTAATGGGAACAAACCTTTGCTAAAGTTGTGTTGTTTACAAAGATTGATGCTATAACTTTTTCAGTTTATTAATTTTCAACTGTCATAAATCTTCTGTGCTTCTTATAGGCACAGTACGTTTTCATAGTATTTTACTTGAATAGTATTCCAAGTTGCAAGTTTATTTGCTAGTGTGTTAAACATGTCTGATTCAGAGGAAGATATCTGTGCTATTTGTGCTAATGCCAAAGTGGAGCCCAATAGAAATTTATGTACTAACTGTATTGATGCTACTTTAAATAAAAGTCAATCTGTACAAATTGAACAAATTTCACCAAACAACGAGGGGAGAGTTACGCCGACTAACTCGCCTCACGTGTCAGTACCTGCATCTCCCGCTCGGGAAGTGCGCGATATTGTGGCGCCCAGTACATCTGGGCGGCCATTACAAATAACATTACAAGATATGGCTACTGTTATGACTGAAGTTTTGGCTAAATTACCAGAATTAAGAGGCAAGCGTGATCACTCTGGGGTGAGAACAGAGTGCGCTGATAATACTAGGGCCATGTCAGATACTGCGTCACAGCTTGCAGAACATGAGGACGGAGAGCTTCTGTCTGCGGCTGATGGTTCTGATCCAAACAGATTGGATTCAGATATTTCAAATTTTAAATTTAAGCTGGAGAACCTCCGTGTATTACTAGGGGAGGTGTTAGCGGCTCTGAATGATTGTAACACAGTTGCAATACCAGAGAAAATGTGTAGGTTGGATAAATATTTTGCGGTACCAACGAGTACCGACGTTTTTCCTATACCTAAGAGACTAACTGAAATTATTACTAAGGAGTGGGATAGACCCGGTGTGCCGTTCTCAACCCCCCCGATATTTAGAAAGATGTTTCCAATAGACACCACCACACGGGACTTATGGCAAACGGTCCCTAAGGTGGAGGGAGCAGTTTCTACTTTAGCTAAGCGTACCACTATCCCGGTGGAGGATAGCTGTGCCTTTTCAGATCCAATGGATAAAAAGTTAGAGGGTTACCTTAAGAAAATGTTTGTTCAACAAGGTTTTATATTGCAACCCCTTGCATGCATTGCGCCGGTCACGGCTGCGGCGGCATTCTGGTTTGAGTCGCTGGAAGAGACCATTAGTTCAGCTACTCTGGATGACATTACGGACAAGCTTAGAGTCCTTAAGCTAGCTAATTCATTCATTTCGGAGGCCGTAGTACATTTAACTAAACTTACGGCTAAGAATTCAGGATTCGCCATTCAGGCGCGCAGAGCACTGTGGCTAAAATCCTGGTCAGCTGATGTTACTTCTAAGTCTAAATTAGGGCCTGGTTTGAAAGAAATTATCGCTGACATTACAGGAGGTAAAGGCCACGCCCTGCCTCAAGACAGGGCCAAACCTAAGGCCAGACAGTCTAATTTTCGTTCCTTTCGGAATTTCAAAGCAGGAACAGCATCAACTTCCTCTGCTCCAAAACAGGAAGGATCTGTTGCTCGCTACAGACAAGGCTGGAGACCTAACCAGTCTTGGAACAAGGGCAAGCAGGCCAGGAAACCTGCTGCTGCCCCTAAAACAGCATGAATTGAGGGCCCCCGATCCGGGATCGGATCTAGTGGGGGGCAGACTTTCTCTCTTCGCCCAGGCTTGGGCAAGAGATGTCCAGGATCCCTGGGCGCTAGAGATAATATCTCAGGGATACCTTCTGGACTTCAAATACTCTCCTCCAAGAGAGAGATTTCATCTGTCAAGGTTGTCAACAAACCAAACAAAGAAAGAGGCGTTTCTACGCTGCGTACAAGAGCTTTTGTTAATGGGAGTAATCCATCCAGTTCCACGGTCGGAACAGGGACAAGGGTTTTACTCAAATCTGTTTGTGGTTCCCAAAAAAGAGGGAACTTTCAGACCAATCCTGGACTTAAAGATCCTAAACAAATTCCTAAGAGTTCCATCGTTCAAAATGGAAACTATTCGGACAATCTTACCCATGATCCAAAAGGGTCAGTACATGACCACAGTGGATTTAAAGGATGCTTACCTTCACATACCGATTCACAAAGATCATTACCGGTACCTAAGGTTTGCCTTCCTAGACAGGCATTACCAGTTTGTAGCTCTTCCATTCGGATTGGCTACAGCTCCAAGAATCTTCACAAAGGTTCTGGGTGCTCTTCTGGCGGTACTAAGACCGCGGGGAATCTCGGTAGCTCCGTACCTAGACGACATTCTGATACAAGCTTCAAGCTTTCAAACTGCCAAGTCTCATACAGAGTTAGTACTGGCATTTCTAAGGTCACATGGATGGAAGGTGAACGAAAAGAAAAGTTCACTCATTCCACTCACAAGAGTTCCCTTCCTGGGGACTCTAATAGATTCTGTAGAAATGAAGATTTACCTGACAGAAGACAGGTTAACAAGACTTCAAAGTGCTTGCCACACCCTTCATTCCATTCAACACCCGTCAGTGGCTCAATGCATGGAGGTAATCGGCTTAATGGTAGCGGCAATGGACATAGTACCCTTTGCACGCTTACACCTCAGACCACTGCAACTGTGCATGCTAAGTCAGTGGAATGGGGATTACTCAGACTTGTCCCCTTCTCTGAATCTGGATCAAGAGACCAGAAATTCTCTTCTATGGTGGCTTTCTCGGCCACATCTGTCCAGGGGGATGCCATTCAGCAGGCCAGACTGGACAATTGTAACAACAGACGCCAGCCTTCTAGGTTGGGGTGCCGTCTGGAATTCTCTGAAGGCTCAGGGACAATGGAGTCAGGAGGAGAGTCTCCTGCCAATAAACATTCTGGAATTGAGAGCAGTTCTCAATGCCCTCCTGGCTTGGCCCCAGTTGACAACTCGGGGGTTCATCAGGTTTCAGTCGGACAACATCACGACTGTAGCTTACATCAACCATCAAGGAGGGACAAGAAGCTCCCTAGCGATGATGGAAGTATCAAAGATAATTCGCTGGGCAGAGTCTCACTCTTGCCACCTGTCAGCAATCCACATCCCGGGAGTGGAGAACTGGGAGGCGGATTTCTTAAGTCGTCAGACTTTTCATCCGGGGGAGTGGGAACTTCATCCGGAGGTCTTTGCTCAAATACTTCGTCATTGGGGCAAACCAGAGATAGATCTCATTGCGTCTCGGCAGAACGCCAAGCTTCCTCGTTACGGGTCCAGATCCAGGGATCCAGGAGCGGTCCTGATAGATGCCTTGACAGCACCTTGGACTTTCAAGATGGCTTATGTGTTTCCACCCTTCCCGATGCTTCCTCGATTGATTGCCAGAATCAAGCAGGAGAGAGCATCAGTTATTCCAATAGCACCTGCATGGCCACGCAGGACTTGGTATGCAGACCTGGTGGACATGTCATCCTGTCCACCTTGGTCTCTACCTCTGAAACAGGACCTTCTGATACAGGGTCCTTTCAAACATCAAAATCTAACTTCTCTGAAGCTGACTGCTTGGAAATTGAACGCTTGATTTTATCAAAACGTGGGTTTTCTGAGTCAGTTATTGATACCTTAATACAGGCTAGGAAGCCTGTTACCAGAAAGATTTACCATAAGATATGGCGTAAATACCTATATTGGTGCGAATCCAAAGGTTACTCTTGGAGTAAGGTTAGGATTCCTAAGATATTGTCTTTTCTACAAGAAGGTTTAGAAAAGGGTTTATCTGCTAGTTCATTAAAGGGACAGATCTCAGCTCTGTCCATTCTGTTGCACAAACGTCTGTCAGAAGTTCCAGACGTTCAGGCTTTTTGTCAGGCTTTGGCCAGGATTAAGCCTGTGTTTAAAACTGTTGCTCCACCATGGAGTTTAAACCTTGTTCTTAACGTTTTACAGGGCGTTCCGTTTGAACCCCTTCATTCCATTGATATAAAGTTGTTATCTTGGAAAGTTCTATTTTTAATGGCTATTTCCTCGGCTCGAAGAGTCTCTGAGTTATCAGCCTTACATTGTGATTCTCCTTATTTGATTTTTCATTCGGATAAGGTAGTTCTGCGTACTAAACCTGGGTTCTTACCTAAGGTAGTCTCTAACAGGAATATCAATCAAGAGATTGTTGTTCCCTCTTTGTGTCCAAATCCTTCTTCGAAGAAGGAACGTCTTCTGCACAATCTGGATGTGGTTCGTGCCCTAAAATTTTACTTACAGGCAACTAAGGATTTTCGACAAACGTCTTCCCTGTTTGTCGTTTACTCTGGTCAGAGGAGAGGTCAAAAGGCTTCTGCTACCTCTCTTTCTTTTTGGCTTCGTAGCATAATTCGTTTAGCTTATGAGACTGCTGGACAGCAGCCTCCTGAAAGAATTACAGCTCATTCCACTAGAGCTGTGGCTTCCACTTGGGCCTTTAAGAATGAGGCCTCTGTTGAACAGATTTGCAAGGCTGCAACTTGGTCTTCACTTCATACTTTTTCCAAATTTTACAAATTTGACACTTTTGCTTCTTCGGAGGCTATTTTTGGGAGAAAGGTTCTTCAGGCAGTGGTTCCTTCTGTATAAAGAGCCTGCCTATCCCTCCCGTCATCCGTGTACTTTTGCTTTGGTATTGGTATCCCAGAAGTAATGATGACCCGTGGACTGATCACACTTAACAGGAGAAAACATAATTTATGCTTACCTGATAAATTCCTTTCTCCTGTAGTGTGATCAGTCCACGGCCCGCCCTATTTTTTTGCGGCAGGTAAAAATTTTTTAAATTATACTCCAGTCACCACTACACCCTTGGCTTCTCCTTTCTCGTTGGTCCTTGGTCGAATGACTGGGAGTGACGTAGAGGGGAGGAGCTATATGCAGCTCTGCTGGGTGAATCCTCTTGCACTTCCTGTTGGGGAGGAGTAATATCCCAGAAGTAATGATGACCCGTGGACTGATCACACTACAGGAGAAAGGAATTTATCAGGTAAGCATAAATTATGTTTTTTTCTATTACATATTGCAAGATGTCCCAGATTGACCCTGAATCAGAAGATACTTCTGGAAAATCGCTGCCTGATGCTGGATCTACCAAAGTTAAGTGTATTTGCTGTAAACTTGTGGTATCTGTTCCTCCAGCTGTTGTTTGTAATGAATGTCATGACAAACTTGTTAATGCAGATAATATTTCCTTTAGTAATGTTACATTACCTGTTGTTGTTCCATCAACATCTAATACTCAGAGTGTTCCTGTTAACATAAGAGATTTTGTTTCTAAATCCATTAAGAAGGCTATGTCTGTTATTCCTCCTTCTAGTAAACGTAAAAGGTTTTTTAAAACTTCTCAATTTTCAGATGAATTTTTAAATGAACATCATCATTCTGATAATGATTCCTCTGGTTCAGAGGATTCTGTTTCAGAGGTTGATGCTGATAAATCTTCATATTTATTCAAAATGGAATTTATTCGTTCTTTACTTAAAGAAGTCTTAATTGCATTAGAAATAGAGGATTCTGGTCCTCTTGATACTAAATCTAAATGTTTAAATAAGGTTTTTAAATCTCCTGTAGTTATTCCAGAAGTTTTTCCTGTCCCTGATGCTATTACTGAAGTAATTTCCAGGGAATGGAATCATTTGGGTAATTCATTTACTCCTTCTAAACGTTTTAAGCAATTATATCCTGTGCCATCTAACAGATTAGAGTTTTGGGACAAAATCCCTAAGGTTGATGGGGCTATCTCTACTCTTGCTAAGCGTACTACTATTCCTACGGCAGATAGTACTTCTTTTAAGGATCCTTTAGATAGGAAAATTGAATCCTTTCTAAGAAAAGCTTACTTATGTTCAGGTAATCTTCTTAGACCTGCTATATCTTTAGCGTATGTTGCTGCAGCTTCAACTTTTTGGTTAGAAGCTTTAGCGCAACAAGTAACAGATCATAATTCTCATAGCATTGTTAATCTTCTTCAACATGCTAATAACTTTATTTGTGATGCCATCTTTGATATCATTAGGGTTGATGTCAGGTATATGTCTCTAGCTATTTTAGCTAGAAGAGCTTTATGGCTTAAAACTTGGAATGCTGATATGTCTTCTAAGTCAACTTTGCTTTCCCTTTCTTTCCAGGGTAATAAATTATTTGGTTCACAGTTGGATTCTATTATTTCAACTGTTACTGGGGGGAAAGGAACTTTTTTACCACAGGATAAAAAATCTAAGGGTAAATTTAGGTCTAATAATCATTTTCGTTCCTTCATCACAATAAGGAACAAAAGCCTGATCCTTCCCCTACAGGAGCGGTATCAGTTTGGAAACCATCTCCAGTCTGGAATAAATCCAAGCCCTTTAGAAAGCCAAAGCCAGCTCCCAAGTCAACATGATGGTGCAGCCCTCATTCCAGCCCAGCTGGTAGGGGGCAGATTACGATTTTTCAAAGAAATTTGGATCAATTCAATTCACAATCTTTGGATTCAGAACATTGTTTCAGAAGGGTACAGAATAGGCTTCAAGATGAGGCCTCCTGCAAGAAGATCTTTCCTTTCCCGTGTCCCAGTAAATCCAGTGAAGGCTCAAGCATTTCTGAAATGTGTTTCAGATCTAGAGTTGGCTGGAGTAATTATGCCAGTTCCAGTTCTGGAACAGGGGCTGGGGTTTTACTCAAATCTCTTCATTGTACCAAAGAAGGAGAATTCCTTCAGACCAGTTCTGGATTTAAAAATATTGAATCATTATGTAAGGATGATATCTTGGTACTTGCTCAGTCTTCTCATTTAGCAGAATCTCATACGAATCGACTTGTATTGTTTCTTCGAGAACATGGTTGGAGGATCAATTTACCGAAAAGTTCATTGATTCCTCAGACAAGGGTAACCTTTTTAGGTTTCCAGATAGATTCAGTGTCGATGACTCTGTCTCTGACAGACAAGAGACGTCTAAAATTGTTTTCAGCTTGTCGAAACCTTCAGTCTCAATCATTCCCTTCGGTAGCCTTATGCATGGAAATTCTAGGTCTTATGACTGCTGCATCGGACGCGATCCCCTTTGCTCGTTTTCACATGCGACCTCTTCAGCTTTGTATGCTGAACCAGTGGTGCAGGGATTATACAAAGATATCTCAATTAATATCTTTAAAACCGATTGTACGACACTCTCTGACGTGGTGGACAGATCACCATCGTTTAGTTCAGGGGGCTTCTTTTGTTCTTCCAACCTGGACTGTGATTTCAACAGATGCAAGTCTGACAGGTTGGGGAGCTGTTTGGGGGTCTCTGACAGCACAAGGGGTTTGGGAATCTCAGGAGGTGAGATTACCAATCAATATTTCTTTCATGTAATTAGCAAGAGTCCATGAGCTAGTGACGTATGGGATATACATTCCTACCAGGAGGGGCAAAGTTTCCCAAACCTTAAAATGCCTATAAATACACCCCTCACCACACCCACAATTCAGTTTTACAAACTTTGCCTCCTATGGAGGTGGTGAAGTAAGTTTGTGCTAGATTCTACGTTGATATGCGCTCCGCAGCAAGTTGGAGCCCGGTTTTCCTCTCAGCGTGCAGTGAATGTCAGAGGGATGTGAGGAGAGTATTGCCTATTTGAATGCAGTGATCTCCTTCTACGGGGTCTATTTCATAGGTTCTCTGTTATCGGTCGTAGAGATTCATCTCTTACCTCCCTTTTCAGATCGACGATATACTCTTATTTATATACCATTACCTCTGCTGATTCTCGTTTCAGTACTGGTTTGGCTTTCTACAAACATGTAGATGAGTGTCCTGGGGTAAGTAAATCTTATTTTCTGTGACACTCTAAGCTATGTTTGGGCACTTTGTTTATAAAGTTCTAAATATATGTATTCAAACATTTATTTGCCTTGACACAGAATGTTCAACATTCCTTATTTTTCAGACAGTCAGTTTCATATTTGGGATAATGCATTTGAATTAATCATTTTTTCTTACCTTCAAAAATTTGACTCTTTTTTTCCCTGTGGGCTATTAGGCTCGCGGGGGCTGAAAATGCTTCATTTTATTGCGTCATTCTTGGCGCAGACTTTTTTGGCGCAAAAAATCTTTTTCCGTTTCCGGCGTCATACGTGTCGCCGGAAGTTGCGTCATTTTTTGACGTTATTTTGCGCCAAAAATGTCGGCGTTCCGGATGTGGCGTCATTTTTGGCGCCAAAAGCATTTAGGCGCCAAATAATGTGGGCGTCTTATTTGGCGCTAAAAAAATATGGGCGTCGCTTTTGTCTCCACATTATTTAAGTCTCATTTTTCATTGCTTCTGGTTGCTAGAAGCTTGTTCTTTGGCATTTTTTCCCATTCCTGAAACTGTCATTTAAGGAATTTTGATCAATTTTGCTTTATATGTTGTTTTTTCTATTACATATTAGAGTTTTTTGGGACAAAATCCCTAAGGTTATGGGGCTGTCTCTACTCCTGCTAAATGTACTACTATTCCTACGGCAGATAGTACTTCATTTAAGGATCCTTTAGATAGGAAAATTTAATCCTTTCTAAGAAAAGCTTACTTATGTTCAGGTAATCTTCTTAGACCTGCTATATTTTTAGCGGATGTTGCTGCAGCTTCAACTTTTTGGTTAGAAGCTTTAGCGCAACAAGTAACAGATCATAATTTTATAGCATTATTATTATTCTATAACATGCTAATAATTTTATTGGTGATACCATCTTTTGATATCATTAGAGTTGATGTCAGGTATATGTCTCTAGCTATTTTAGCTAGAAAAGCTTTATGGATTAAACTTGGAATGCTGATATGTCTTCTAAGTCAACTTTGCTTTCCCTTTCTTTCCAGGGTAATAAATTATTATGTCAACTGTTTCTGGAAGGAAGGGAACTTTTTTACCAAAGGATAAAAAATCTATGGTAAATTTAGGTCTAATAATCATTTTCGTTCCTTTCCTCACAACAAGGAACAAAAGCCTGATCCTTCATCCTCAGGAGCGGTATCAGTTTGGAAACTATTTCCAGTTTGGAATATATCCAAGCCTTATAGAAACCTATAGCCAGCTCCTAAGTACCCATGAAGGTGCGGCCCTTATTCCAGCTCAGCTGGTATGGGGCAGATTACGTTTTCTTCAAGAAATTCGGATCAATTCCGTTCTCAATCTCTGGTTTCAGAACATTGTTTCAGAAAGGTACAGAATTGGCTTCAAGTTAAGGCCTCCTGCTAAGAGATTTTTTTTCTTTCCCGTGTTCCAGTTAACACAGCAAAGGCTCAGCATTTCTGAAATGTGTTTCAGATCTAGAGTTGGCTGGAGTAATTATGCCAGTTCCAGTTCTGGAACAGGGGCTGGGGTTTTATTTTATCTCTTCATTGTACCAAAGAAGGTCAATTCCTTCAGACCAGTTCCGGATCTATCAATATTGAATCGTTATGTAAGGATACCAACATTCAAGATGGTTACTGTAGGACTATCCTGCCTTTTGTTTAGCAAGGGCATTATATGTCTACAATAGATTTACAGGATGTGTATCTGCATATTCCGATTCATCCAGATCACTTTTAGTGTCTGAGATTCTCTTTTTAGACAAGCATTACCAGTTTTGTGGCTCTACCGTTTGGCTTAGCCTCAGTTCCAAGAATTTTTTTCAAAGGTTCTCGGTGCCCTTCTTTCTGTAATCAGAGAACAGGGTTTTGGTATTTCCTTATTTGGATGATATCTTGGTACTTGCTCAGTCTTCTCATTTTCGAAGAATCTCATACGAATCGACTTGTGTTGTTTCTTCAAGTTCATGGTTGGAGGATCAATTTACCAATCAGTTCATTGATTCCTCAGACAAGGGTAACCTTTTTAGGTTTCTAGATAGATTCAGTGTCTATGACTCTGTCCTTGTTAGACAAGAGAAGTTAAACATTGATATCAGCTTGTCAAAACCTTCAGTCACAATCATTCCCTTTGGTAGCCTTATGCATGGAAATTTTAGGTCTTTGGACTGCCGCATCAGATGCGATCTCCTTTGCTCGTTTTCACATGCGAGCTCTTCAGCTCTGTATGCTGAACCAATGGTGCAGGGATTACTCAAAGATATCTCAATTAATATCTTTAAACCGATTATACGACACTCTCTGACATGGTGGACAGATCACCATCGTTTAGTTCAGGGGGCTTCTTTGTTCTTCCGACCTGGACTATAATCTCAACAGATGCAAGTCTTACAGGTTGGGGAGCTGTGTGGGGGTATCTGACGGCACAAGGGGTTTGGGAATCTCAGGAGGTGAGATTTCCGATCAATATTTTGGAACTCCGTGCAATTTCAGAGCTCTTCAGTCTTGGCCTCTTCTGAAGAGAGAGTTGTTCATTTGTTTTCAGATAGTCAATGTCACAACTGTGGCATACATCAATCATCAAGGAGGGACTCACAGTCCTCTGGCTATGAAAGAAGTATCTCGAATTTTGGTTTGGGCGGAATCCAGCTCCTGTCTAATCTCTGCGGTTCATATCCCAGGTATAGACAATTGGAAAGCGGATTATCTCAGTCGCCAAACGTTGCACCTGGGCGAATGGTCTTCACCCAGAGGTATTTCCTCAGATTGTTCAAATGTGGGAACTCCCAGAAATAGATCTGATGGCTTCTCATCTAAACAAGAAACTTCCCTGGTATCTGTCCGGATCCCGGGATCCTCGGGCGGAGGCAGTGGATGCATTATCTCTTCCTTACAAGTGTCATCCTGCCTATATCTTTCCGCTTCTAGTTCTTCTTCCAAGGGTATTCTCCAATATTCTAAAGGAATGCTCGTTTGTCCTGCTGGTAGCTCCAGCATGGCCTCACAGGTTTTGGTATGCGGATCTTGTCCGGATGGCCTCTTGCCAGCTGTGGACTCTTCCGTTAAGACCAGTCTTTCTGTCTCAAGGTTCTTTTTTCCATCAGGATCTCAAAACCTTAATTTTAAGGTATGGAGTTTGAACGCTTGATTCTTGGTCAAAGAGGTTTCTCTGACTCTGTGATTGATACTATGTGACAGGCTCGTAAATCTGTATCTAGAGAGATATATTATAGAGTCTGGAAGACTTATATTTCTTCAGGATGGTTTAGATAAAGGTTTGTCCGCAAGTTCCTTGAAGACAAATCTCTGCTCTTTCTGTTCTTTTTCACAGAAGGATTGCTAATCTTCCTGATATTCATTGTTTTGTACAAGCTTTGGTTCGTTTAAAACCTGTCATTAAGTCAATTTCTCCTCCTTGGAGCTTGAATTTGGTTCTGGGGGCTCTTCAAGCTCCTCCTTTTGAACCCATGCATTCTTTGGTCGTTATATTACTTTCTTGGAAAGTTTTGTTTCTTTTGGCCATCTCTTCTGCCAGAAGAGTCTCTGAATTATCTACTCTTTTTTGTGAGTCTCCTTTTCTGATTTTGCATCAGGATAAGGCGGTGTTGCGAACTTCTTTTGAATTTTTTTATCTAAGGTTGTGAATTCTAACAACATTAGTAGAGAAATTGTGGTTCCTTCATTATGTCCTAATCCTATGAATTCTAAGGAGAAATCATTGCATTCTTTGGATGCTGTTAGAGCTTTGTAATATTATGTTGAAGCTACTAAGTCTTTCCGAAAGACTTCTAGTCTATTTGTCATCTTTTCCGGTTCTACAAAAGACCAGAAAGCTTCTGCCATTTCTTTGGCATCTTGGTTGAAATCTTTATTTCATCATGCCTATGTTGAGTCGGGTTACACTCCGCCTCAAAGGATTAAAGCTCATTCTACTAGGTCAGTTTCTACTTCCTGGGCGTTTAGGAATGAAGTTTCGGTTGATCAGATTTGCAAAGCAGCAACTTGGTCCTCTTTGCATACTTTTACTAAATTCTACCATTTTGATGTGTTTTCTTCTTCTGAAGCAGTTTTTGGTAGAAACGTACTTCAGGCAGTGGTTTCAGTTTGAATCTTCTGCTTATGTTTTTTCATTAAAATTTTATTCTGGGTGTGGATTATTTTCAGCAGGAATTGGCTGTTTTTATTTTATCCCTCCCTCTCTAGTGACTCTTGTGTGGAAAGATCCACATCTTGGGTAATCATTATCCCATACGTCACTAGCTCATGGACTCTTGCTAATTACATGAAAGAAAACATAATTTATGTAAGAACTTACCTGATAAATGCATTTCTTTCATATTAGCAAGAGTCCATGAGGCCCGCCCTTTTTTGTGGTGGTTTTGATTTTTTTGTATAAAGCACAATTGTTCCAATTCCTTATTTTATATGCTTTCGCACTTTTTTTCTTATCACCCCACTTCTTGGCTATTCGTTAAACTGAATTGTGGGTGTGGTGAGGGGTGTATTTATAGGCATTTTAAGGTTTGGGAAACTTTGCCCCTCCTGGTAGGAATGTATATCCCATACGTCACTAGCTCATGGACTCTTGCTAATATGAAAGAAATTAATTTATCAGGTAAGTTCTTACATAAATTATGTTTTTGGAACTCCGTGCAATTTTCAGAGCTCTTCAGTCATGGCCTCTTCTAAAGAGAGAGTCGTTCATTTGTTTTCAGACGGACAATGTCACAACTGTGGCATATGTCAATCATCAAGGAGGGACTCACAGTCCTCTGGCTATGAAAGAAGTATCTCGAATACTGGTATGGGCGGAATCCAGCTCCTGTCTAATTTCTGCGGTTCATATCCCAGGTATAGACAATTGGGAAGCGGATTATCTCAGTCGCCAAACGTTACATCCGGGCGAATGGTCTCTTTACCCAGAGGTATTTCTTCAGATTGTTCAAATGTGGGGACTTCCAGAAATAGATCTGATGGCTTCTCATCTAAACAAGAAGCTTCCCAGGTATCTGTCCAGATCCAGGGATCCTCAGGCGGAGGTAGTGGATGCATTGTCACTTCCTTGGAAGTATCATCCTGCCTATATCTTTCCGCCTCTAGTTCTTCTTCCAAGAGTAATTTCCAAGATTCTGAAGGAATGCTCGTTTGTTCTGCTGGTGGCTCCAGCATGGCCTCAACAGGTTTTGGTATGCGGATCTTGTCCAGATGGCCACTTGCCAACCGTGGACTCTTCCGTTAAGACCAGACCTTCTATCGCAAGGTCCTTTTTTCCATCAGGATCTCAAATCCTTAAATTTGAAGGTATGGAGATTGAACGCTTGATTCTCAGTCAAAGAGGTTTCTCTGACTGTGATTAATACTATGTTACAGGCTCGTAAATCTGTATCTAGGAAGATATATTATCGAGTCTGGAAGATTTACATTTCTTGGTGTCTTTCTCATCATTTTTCTTGGCATTCTTTTAGAATTCCTAGAATTTTACAGTTTCTTCAGGATGGTTTGGATAAAGGTTTGTCTGCAAGTTCCTTGAAAGGACAAATCTCTGCTCTTTCTGTTCTTTTTCACAGAAAGATTGCTAGTCTTCCTGATATTCATTGTTTTGTACAAGCTTTGGTTCGTATAAAACCTGTTATTAAGTCAATTTCTCCTCCTTGGAGTTTGAATTTATTTCTGGGGGCTCTTCAAGCTCCTCCGTTTGAACCTATGCATTCGCTGGACATTAAATTACTTTCTTGGAAAGTTTTGTTTCTTTTGGCCATCTCTTCTGCTAGAAGAGTTTCTGAATTATCTGCTCTTTCTTGTGAGTCTCCTTTTCTGATTTTTCATCAGGATAAGGCGGTGTTGCGAACTTCTTTTAAATTTTTACCTAAGGTTGTGAATTCTAACAACATTAGTAGAGAAATTGTGGTTCCTTCATTGTGTCCTAATCCTAAGAATTCTAAGGAAAGATCGTTGCATTCTTTGGATGTAGTTAGAGCTTTGAAATATTATGTTGAAGCTACTAAAAATTTCCGAAAGACTTCTAGTCTATTTGTTATCTTTTCCGGTTCTAGGAAAGGTTAGAAGGCCTCTGCCATTTCTTTGGCGTCTTGGTTGAAGTCTTTGATTCATCATGCTTATGTCGAGTCGGGTAAAACTCCGCCTCAAAGGATTACAGCTCATTCCACTAGGTCAGTTTCTACTTCCTGGGCGTTTAGGAATGAAGCTTCGGTTGATCAGATTTGCAAAGCAGTAACTTGGTCTTCTTTGAATACTTTTACTAAATTCTACCATTTTGATGTGTTTTCTTCTTCTGAAGCAGTTTTTGGTAGAAAAGTACTTCAGGCAGCTGTTTCAGTTTGATTCTTCTGCTTATAATTTCAGTTTTTTTCATTATAAGATTTAAACTTTATTTTGGGTGTGGATTATTTTCAGCGGAATTGGCTGTCTTTATTTTATCCCTCCCTCTCTAGTGACTCTTGCGTGGAAGATCCACATCTTGGGTATTCATTATCCCATACGTCACTAGCTCATGGACTCTTGCTAATTACATGAAAGAAAACATAATTTATGTAAGAACTTACCTGATAAATTAATTTCTTTCATATTAGCAAGAGTCCATGAGGCCCACCCTTTTTGTGGTGGTTATGATTTTTTTGTATAAAGCACAATTATTCCAATTCCTTATTTTTTATGCTTTCGCACTTTTGTCTTATCACCCCACTTCTTGGCTATGCGTTAAACTGATTTGTGGGTGTTGTGAGGGGTGTATTTATAGGCATTTTGAGGTTTGGGAAACTTTGCCCCTCCTGGTAGGAATGTATATCCCATACATCACTAGCTCATGGACTCTTGCTAATATGAAAGAAATTAATTTATCAGGTAAGTTCTTACATAAATTATGTTAAAAAATTTTTTTACAGCAAACTATAAGAAAATAAATAGTACATGCAATTCAATGAACTATATAGGAGATAGGGAATCGAGCACTCTTTTATAAATGAATCAAAAGATTTAATATCTTAATAATGGAGTTACTTCTCTAATCCATATATCACCAATAGTCAAGACATAATATATGTATACCAACACATGACATAAAATTATTTAACCCTGAAGGTGTGCACACCTAGTACAAATAGCACAAAATATGCTAATGGTTTATAAATATTCCAAACACACTATACCCTAGCTGCACATGCTATCCTATATTAGTGAGGGATAGTGTCAGACAGGTAACATATGAGGTCTGAATGTGATGGAATATTGATAATGAACAGCTAGCACACAGTGGTCAGCTAGCCCACAGTAGCAAATATTATAGGCAGTCCCATGCAATAAGCACAATGTTTAAGCGTTATGATACTGGACATCTAGCACACAGTGATCAGCTAGCTCACAGTGAAAAAATGTTATTAGCAATCCCATGCAAAGAGCACAAAAATTTCAGCGTTATGCATATGACAATATGAATCATTTAGAGAGACCTCAAAACATACTACACCCTACTGCACTCGGTACCCAAGAAATTACAAGGGATAATTACCGGACAGAAACAATCTTAGGATCTAAGTATGATGAGGTGCCTTATATATGGCATACATATTATCCTATCATAGCAATAGTAAAACAGCAGTTACGTGCAGATATTTTCAAACAGATGCATGTCAGCAAGGAAAAGGTTGTAACAGTTCACATGTAGCATATGCAACAGAGAGCAATCAAGGTCAGACCAGGCTGACCCTCCACCAATAGCGGTTATTGCAAAGTTAAGTTATTTTCCAGATATTAGCAAATGTAGTTGTTGTTACACTTATCTGACTCCAGGACATATAATTGTAATCCACATGGCATAAGCAAACAGCATCATCACTTCCGGGTTAGTCATGTGAGTAGTTCATCCAATGCCAGGCTTATGCCGTGTGGATCTCGGCGTGTATAGCACACTAAGTAGCAGCTGGTATATTGAAGGAGCACTGGAAGCGGATACTACAGCAGAGACCTGACGGTTCATGTGGATTACAATTATATGTCCTGGAGTCAGATAAGTGTAACATCAATTACATTTGCTAATATCTGGAAAATAACTTAACTTTGCAATAACCGCTATTGGTGGAGGGTCAGCCTGGTCTGACCTTGATTGCTCTGTGTTGCATATGCTACATGTGAACTGTTACAACCTTTTCCTTGCTGACATGCATCTGTTTGAAAATATCTGCACGTAACTGCTGTTTTACTATTGCTATGATAGGATCATATGTATGCCATATATAAGGCACCTCATCATACTTAGATCCCAAGATTGTTTCTGTCCGGTAATTATCCCTTGTAATTTCTTGGGTACCGAGTGCAGTAGGGTGTAGTATGTTTTGAGGTCTCTCTAAATGATTCATATTGTCATATGCATAACGCTGAAATTTTTGTGCTCTTTGCATGGGATTGCTAATAACATTTTTTCACTGTGAGCTAGCTGATCACTGTGTGCTAGCTGTCCAGTATCATAACGCTTAAACATTGTGCTTATTGCATGGGACTGCCTATAATATTTGCTACTGTGTGCTAGCTGTTCATTATCAATATTCCATCACATTCAGACCTCATATGTTACCTGTCTGACACTATCCCTCACTAATATAGGATAGCATGTGCAGCTAGGGTATAGTGTGTTTGGAATATTTATAAACCATTAGCATATTTTGTGCTATTTGTACTAGGTGTGCACACTTTCAGGGTTAAATAATTTTATGTCATGTGTTGGTATACATATATTATGTCTTGACTATTGGTGATATATGGATTAGAGAAGTAACTCCATTATTAAGATATTAAATCTTTTGATTCATTTATAAAAGAGTGCTCGATTCCCTATCTCCTATATAGTTCATTGAATCGTATGTACTATTTTGTTTAGTTTGCTGTAAAAATATTTCTTATAGGGTCTGCACCATTTACGACTATACTATTATTAGTCTATTATTATAAGGTTTTTGTATTTACATCAACCGTTTGTCTGGTACCCCTTTGAATCTATATATATATATATATATATATATATATATATATATATATATATATATATATATATATATATATATGTGTGTGTATATATTTCTCTTACATGGTGTATCCAGTCCACGGATTCATCCTTACTTGTGGGATATTCTCATTCCCTACAGGAAGCGGCAAAGAGAGCACGCAGCAGAGCTGTCCATATAGCTCCCCCTCAGGCTCCGCCCCCTCCCCAGTCATTCTCTTTGCCGCTCTAACAAGTAGCATCTCCACAGGAGGGTAAAGTGAATGTGGTGTTAGATTTGTAGTTTTTATTTCTTCAATCAAAAGTTTGTTATTTTAAAATAGTGCCGGTTTGTACTTTCTTTCATGTAATTAGCAAGAGTCCATGAGCTAGTGACGTATGGGATATACATTCCTACCAGGAGGGGCAAAGTTTCCCAAACCTTAAAATGCCTATAAATACACCCCTCATCACACCCACAATTCAGTTTTACAAACTTTGCCTCCGATGGAGGTGGTGAAGTAAGTTTGTGCTAGATTCTACGTTGATATGCGCTCCGCAGCAAGTTGGAGCCCGGTTTTCCTCTCAGCGTGCAGTGAATGTCAGAGGGATGTGAGGAGAGTATTGCCTATTTGAATGCAGTGATCTCCTTCTAAGGGGTCTATTTCATAGGTTCTCTGTTATCGGTCGTAGAGATTCATCTCTTACCTCCCTTTTCAGATCGACGATATACTCTTATATATACCATTACCTCTGCTGATTCTCGTTTCAGTACTGGTTTGGCTATTTGCTATATGTAGATGAGTGTCCTGGGGTAAGTAAGTCTTATTTTCTGTGACACTCCTAGCTATGGTTGGGCACTTTGTTTATAAAGTTCTAAATATATGTATTCAAACATTTATTTGCCTTGACTCAGAATGTTCAACTTTCCTTATTTTTCAGACAGTCAGTTTCATATTTGGGATAATGCATTTTAATTTAACATTTTTTTAAAATTTGACTTTTTCCCTGTGGGCTGTTAGGCTCGCGGGGGCTGAAAATGCTTCATTTTATTGCGTCATTCTTGGCGCAGACTTTTTTGGCGCAAAAATTCTATTTCCATTTCCGGCGTCATACGTGTCGCTGGAAGTTGCGTCATTCTTTGACGTTATTTTGCGCCAAAAATGTCGGCGTTCCGGATGTGGCGTCATTTTTGGCGCCAAAAAGCATTTAGGCGCCAAATAATGTGGGCGTCTTATTTGGCGCGAAAAAATATGGGCGTCACTTTTGTCTCCACATTATTTAAGTCTCATTTTTTATTGCTTCTGGTTGCTAGAAGCTTGTTCTTTGGCATTTTTTCCCATTCCTGAAACTGTCATTTAAGGAATTTGATCAATTTTGCTTTATATGTTGTTTTTTTCTTTTACATATTGCAAGATGTTCCACGTTGCAACTGAGTCAGAAGATACTTCAGGAAAATCACTGCACAATGCTGGAGCTACCAAGCTAAGTGTATCTGCTATAAACTTTTGGTATCTGTTTCTCCAGCTGTTATTTGTATTGCATGTCATGTCAAACTTATTAATGCAGATAAAATTTCCTTTAGTACTGTTACATTACCTGTTGCTGTTCCGTCAACATCTAATTTTCAGAGTGTTCCTGATAACATAAGAGATTTTATTTTTTAAATCCATTAAGAAGGCTATGTCTGTTATTTTTCCTTCTAGTATACATAAAAGTCTTTTAAAACTTCTCTTTTTTTCAGATGAATTTTTAAATGAACATCATCATTCTGATACTGATAATGGTTCTTCTGGTTCTGAGGTTTCTGTCTCAGAGGTTGATGCTGATAAATCTTTGTATTTGTTCAAGATGGAATTTATTCGTTCTTTACTTAAAGAAGTGTTATTTGCATTAGAAATAGAGGATTCTGGTCCTCTTGATACTAAATGTAAACGTTTAAATAAGGTTTTTAAATCTCCTGTAGTTATTCCAGAAGTGTTTTATCTCCCTGATGCTATTTCTGAAGTAATTTCCAGGGAATGGAATAATTTGGGTAATTTATTTACTCCTTCTAGACGTTTAAGCAAATTATATCCTGTGCCATCTGACAGATTAGAGTTTTTTGGGACAAAAATCCCTAAGGTTATGGGGCTGTCTCTACTCCTGCTAATGTACTACTATTCCTACGGCAGATAGTACTTCATTTAAGGATCCTTTAGATAGGAAAATTGATTCCTTTCTAAGAAAAGCTTACTTATGTTCAGGTAATCTTCTTAGACCTGCTATATTTTTAGCGGATGTTGCTGCAGCTTCAACTTTTTGGTTAGAAGCTTTAGCGCAACAAGTAACAGATCATAATTTTATAGCATTATTTTTATTCTATAACATGCTAATAATTTTATTGGTGATACCATCTTTTGATATCATTAGAGTTGATGTCAGGTATATGTCTCTAGCTATTTTAGCTAGAATAGCTTTATGGATTAAACTTGGAATGCTGACATGTCTTCTAAGTCAACTTTGCTTTCCCTTTCTTTCCAGGGTAAATAATCATTTTCGTTCCTTTCCTCACAAGGAACAAAAGCCTGATCCTTCATCCTCAGGAGCGGTATCAGTTTGGAAACTATTTCCAGTTTGGAATATATCCAAGCCTTATAGAAACCTATAGCCAGCTCCTAAGTACCTATGAAGGTGCGGCCCTTATTCCAGCTCAGCTGGTATGGGGCAGATTACGTTTTCTTCAAAGAAATTTGGATCAATTCCGTTCTTAATCTCTGGTTTCAGAAACATTGTTTCAGAAAGGTACAGAATTGGCTTCAAGTTAAGGCCTCCTGCTAAGAGATTCTTTTCTTTCCCGTGTCCCAGTTAACACAGCAAAGGCTCAGCATTTCTGAAATGTGTTTCAGATCTAGAGTTGGCTGGAGTATTTATGCCAGTTCCAGTTCTGGAACAGGGGCTGGGGTCTTATTTTATCTCTTCATTGTACCAAAGAAGGTCAATTCCTTCAGACCAGTTCCGGATCTATCATTATTGAATCATTATGTTAGGATACCAACATTCAAGATGGTTACTGTAGGACTATCCTGCCTTTTGTTTAGCAAGGGCATTATATGTCTACAATAGATTTACAGGATGTGTATCTGCATATTCCGATTCATCCAGATCACTTTTAGTGTCTGAGATTCTCTTTTTAGACAAGCATTACCAGTTTTGTGGCTCTACCGTTTGGCTTAGCCTCAGTTCCAAGAATTTTTTTCAAAGGTTCTCGGTGCCCTTCTTTCTGTAATCAGAGAATAGGGTTTTGGTATTTCCTTATTTGGACGATATCTTGGTATTTGCTCAGTCTTCTCATTTTCGAAGAATCTCATACGAATCGACTTGTGTTGTTTCTTCAAGTTCATGGTTGGAGGATCAATTTACCAATCAGTTCATTGATTCCTCAGACAAGGGTAACCTTTTTAGGTTTCTAGATAAATTCAGTGTCTATGACTCTGTCCTTGTCAGACAAGAGAAGTTTAACATTGATATCAGCTTGTCAAAACCTTCAGTCACAATCATTCCCTTTGGTAGCCTTATGCATGGAAATGTTGGGTCTTAGGACTGCCGCATCAGATGCGATCTCCTTTGCTCGTTTTCACATGCGACCTCTTCAGCTCTGTATGCTGAACCAATGGTGCAGGGATTACTCAAAGATATCTCAATTAATATCTTTAAACCGATTTTACAACACTCTCTGACATGGTGGACAGATCACCATCGTTTAGTTCAGGGGGCTTCTTTGTTCTTCCGACCTGGACTATAATCTCAACAGATGCAAGTCTTACAGGTTGGGGAGCTGTGTGGGGGTATCTGACGGCACAAGGGGTTTGGGAATCTCAGGAGGTGAGATTTCCGATCAATATTTTTGAACTCCGTGCAATTTTCAGAGCTCTTCAGTCTTGGCCTCTTCTGAAGAGAGATTTGTTCATTTGTTTTCAGATAGACAATGTCACAACTGTGGCATACATCAATCATCAAGGAGGGACTCACAGTCCTCTGGCTATGAAAGAAGTATCTCGAATTTTGGTTTGGGCGGAATCAAGCTCCTGTCTAATCTCTGCGGTTCATATCCCAGGTATGGACAATTGGAAAGCCGATTATCTCAGTCGTCAAACGTTGCATCCGGGCGAATGGTCTCTTCACCCAGAGGTATTTCTTCAGATTGTTCAAATGTAGGAACTTCCAGAAATAGATCTGATGGCTTCTCATCTAAACAAGAAACTTCCCAGGTATCTGTCCAGATCCCGGGATCCTCAGGCGGAGGCAGTGGATGCATTATCACTTCCTTGGAAGTATCATCCTCCCTATATCTTTCCGCCTCTAGTTCTTCTTCCAAGAGTAACCTCCAAGATTCTGAAGGAATGCTCGTTTGTTCTGCTGGTAGCTCCGGCATGGCCTTACAGGTTTTGGTATGCGGATCTTGTCCGGATGGCCTCTTGCCAACCGTGGACTCTTCCGTTAAGACCAGACCTTTTGTCTCAAGGTCCTTTTTTTCCATCAGGATCTGAAATCCTTAAATTTAAAGGTATGGCGATTGAACGCTTGATTCTTGGTCAAAGAGGTTTCTCTGACTCTGTGATTAATACTATGTTACAGGCTCGTACATCTGTATCCAGAGAGATATATTATAGAGTCTGGAAGACTTATATTTCTTGGTGTCTTTCTCATCATTTTTCTTGGCATTCTTTTAGAATACCGAGAATATTACAGTATTCTTCAGGATGGTTTAGATAAGGGTTTGTCCGCAAGTTCCTTGAAAGGTCAAATCTCTGCTCTTTCTGTTCTTTTTCACAGAAAGATTGCTATTCTTCCTGATATTCATTGTTTTGTACAAGCTTTGGTTCGTATAAAGCCTGTCATTAAGTCAATTTCTCCTCCTTGGAGTTTGAATTTGGTTCTGGGGGCTCTTCAAGCTCCTCCATTTGAACCTATGCATTCATTGGATATTAAATTACTTTCTTGGAAAGTTTTTTGTTCCTTTTGGCCATCTCTTCTGCCAGAAGAGTTTCTGAATTATCTGCTCTTTCTTGTGAGTCTCCTTTTCTGATTTTTCATCAGGATAAGGCGGTGTTGCGAACTTCTTTTGAATTTTTACCTAAAGTTGTGAATTCCAACAACATTAGTAGAGAAATTGTGGTTCCTTCATTATGTCCTAATCCTAAGAATTCTAAGGAGAAATCGTTGCATTCTTTGGATGTTGTTAGAGCTTTGAAATATTATTATGTTGAAGCTACGAAATCTTTTCGTAAGACTTCTAGTCTATTTGTTATTTTTTCCGGTTCTAGAAAAGGCCAGAAAGCTTCTGCCATTTCTTTGGCATCTTGGTTGAAATCTTTAATTCATCTTGCCTATGTTGAGTCGGGTAAAACTCCGCCTCAGAGAATTACAGCTCATTCTACTAGGTCAGTTTCTACTTCCTGGGCGTTTAGGAATGAAGCTTCGGTTGACCAGATCTGCAAAGCAGCGACTTGGTCCTCTTTGCATACTTTTACTAAATTCTACCATTTTGATGTATTTTCTTCTTCTGAAGCAGTTTTTGGTAGAAAAGTACTTCAGGCAGCGGTTTCAGTTTGAATCTTCTGCTTATGTTTTTCATTAAACTTTATTTTGGGTGTGGATTATTTTCAGCAGGAATTGGCTGTCTTTATTTTATCCCTCCCTCTCTAGTGACTCTTGTGTGGAAAGATCCACTTCTTGGGTAGTCATTATCCCATACGTCACTAGCTCATGGACTCTTGCTAATTACATGAAAGAAAACATAATTTATGTAAGAACTTACCTGATAAATTCATTTCTTTCATATTAGCAAGAGTCCATGAGGCCCGCCCTTTTTTTGTGGTGGTTATGATTTTGTATAAAGCACAATTATTCCAATTCCTTATTTTATATGCTTTCGCACTTTTTTATCACCCCACTTCTTGGCTATTCGTTAAACTGAATTGTGGGTGTGGTGAGGGGTGTATTTATAGGCATTTTAAGGTTTGGGAAACTTTGCCCCTCCTGGTAGGAATGTATATCCCATACGTCACTAGCTCATGGACTCTTGCTAATATGAAAGAAATGAATTTATCAGGTAAGTTCTTACATAAATTATGTTATTTACTCTGTGGCAGAAAGTGATGAAGATTTCTGCTGAGAGGAAAATTATTTTAGCATGTTGTAACTAAAATCCACTGCTGTTCCCACACAGGACTGTTGAGCATCAGAAAACTTCAGTTGGGGGGAACAGTTTGCAGGCTTAACTGCTTTGAGGTATGTTTCAGTCATTTTTTCTAGTCAAGACTTAGTAATGCTAGAAGACTGACAAGAATCCCCATGTGGGAAAGGTAAGCCATATTCTGAGACTTAGTATAGAAGGAAGGCTTATTTGAAAGGGCGCAAACACTGGTGGACACTGTTAAGGGGCAATCGATTATTTTTTTACAAAAATCTGATATTTATACAAGTTTATATTACATTTGAAACACTTTTTTGGGGTTTATTCCGCATGGCATCTATTTAGACACCTATTTTGGCTTGGGAAGGCCCCACATCCCCAGAGTGAAGAGGGAGGGGGCCTGAAATTCGCGCCTCAGTTGCGCAGTTGATTTTACAGACAGCTTCATGCAGCTCCATGTAAAGAGTCCAGAGATTACTTGAGGACTTCAGAGAGGCTTATTTTCGATTAAAACTAATCCCCAAGGAAGGTAGGGCCACAGCAGAGGCTGTGGCATGGTGCTATAGTTTTGCTAACCGGTTGCCAGCTTTAATTTGCTCCGGTTTGGGCAGTAAGGGGGTTAATTGACTTGAAATTTACTGTGCAATCATTTCAAAGCATTAGGATCATATGGTGAAAATTTCATAAAGATTGGATGATTTTTGGAGATTTAATAAAAAAGTGTGCGCTTTTTATTATTTAAAGGCACAGTACCGTTTTTTCAAAAATTGTATTTTACTGTATTTGAGTGCTGTCTACGTCTGTTTAACATGTCTGAGCCTACAGATAGACCTTGTTCTATGTGTTTAATAGCCATGGCGGTACCCCCTTTACATTTGTGTTTAAAGTGTGCTAAGGTATCTAAACATTTTAAAGACCATGTAGTGACACTTAAAAATGTAGCCCAAGATGATTCTTTAACGGAAGGTAACGAGGATAGTCCTCCTTCCTCTCCCCATGTGTCGACACCAGTTAAGCCCGCGCAAGCGATGCCTAGTACCTCTAGCGCATTGGGCCCTATTACATTACAACAATTATCAGCAGTCATGGATAATTCCCTTGCGGCATTTCTATCCAAACTGCCAGTTTTTCCTAAAAAGCGTGATAGCTCAGTTTTAAGAACAGAGGATGAGCAATCAAGTTTTGGATGATTTATCTGTTGTACCCTCACAACACTCTGAAGTGGCAGTGAGGGATGTACTGTCTGAGGGAGAAATTTCTGACACAGGAAAGGTTTCTCAGCGGGCAGAATCAGATTCCTTAGCGTTTAAATTTAAGCTGGAACACCTCCGTGTACTGCTTAAGGAGGTTTTAGCTACACTGGATGATTGTGACCCCATGGTGGTCCCAGAAAAATTGTGCAAAATGGACAAGTTTCTAGAAGTCCCTGTATACACTGATGCGTTTCCGATCCCGAAGAGGGTGGCGGATATTGTGACTAGGGAGTGGGAGAGACCAGGTGTACCTTTTGTTCCCCCCCTATCTTTAAGAAAATGTTCCCCATAACTGACCCCAGGCGGGACGCGTGGCAGACGGTCCCTAAGGTAGAGGGAGCAGTTTCCACACTAGCCAAGCGCACAACCATACCAATAGAAGACAGTTGTGCTTTCAAAGATCCTATGGATAAAAAATTAGGTTTGCTAAAGAAGATATTTGTTCAACAGGTTTCCTTCTTCAACCGATTGCCTGCATTATTCCTGTAACTACTGCAGCGGCTTTTTGGTTTGAGGCGCTGGAGGAGTCGCTCCAGAGGGAGACTTCATATGACTAAGTCATGGATAGAATTCATGCTCTAAAGCTGGCTAATTCTTTTATCACAGATGCCGCTTTACAATTAGCTAAGTTAGCGGCGAAAAATTCTGGTTTTGCCATTATGGCGCGAAGAGCGCTTTGGCTCAAATCGTGGTCGGCTGACGTGTCGTCCAAAACAAAACTATGAAATATTCCTTTCAAGGGAAAGACCCTTTTCGGCCTAGAGTTGAAAGAAATTATTTCGGATATCACTGGGGGAAAGGGCCATGCCCTTCCACAAGATAGACCGTTTAAGGCCAAAAACAAGACTAATTTTCGATCCTTTCGCAACTTCAGGAGCGGACCTGCTTCAACCTCTGCAACCGCAAAGCAAGAGGGTAACGCTTCCCAGCCCAAAGCAACCTGGAAGCCTTTGCAGGGCTGGAACAAGGGTAAACAGGCCAAGAAGCCTGCGGCTGCTACCAAGACAGCATGAAGGGGTAGCCCCCGATCCGGGACCGGATCTGGTAGGGGGCAGACTTTCTCTCTTTGCTCAGGCTTGGGCAAGAGATGTTCCAGATCCCTGGGTATTAGAAATTGTTGCTCAGGGGTATCTTCTAGAATTCAATGACTCTCCTCCAAGGGGAAGGTTCCACATTTCTCGTTTGTCTTCAGACCAGACAAAGAAACAGGCGTTCTTACGCTGTGTAGAAGATCTTCTAAAGATGGGAGTGATACACCCAGTTCCAATTGCAGAACAAGGACTGGGATTTTACTCAAACCTGTTTGTAGTTCCCAAAAAGGAAGGAACTTTCAGGCCAATCCTGGATCTAAAAATTCTAAACAAATTCCTCAGAGTTCCATCTTTCAAAATGGAAACCATTCGGACAATCTTACCGATGATCCAGGAAGGTCATTATATGACTACCGTGGATCTAAAGGATGCGTACCTACATATTCCTATCCACAAAGATCATCATCAGTTCCTAAGGTTCGCCTTTCTGGACACGCATTACCAGTTCATGGCCCTTCCTTTTCGGGTTGGCCACCGCTCCCAGAATTTTCACAAAGGTGCTAGGGTCCCTTCTAGCGGTACTAAGACGCGGGACATTGCAGTAGCACCTTACCTAGATGACATCTTAATACAGGTGTCGTCTTTTCACAGAGCCAAGGCTCATACGGACATTGTTCTGGCCTTTCTAAGGTCTCACGGGTGGAAGGTGAACGCAGAAAAGAGTTCTCTGTCCCCGCTCACAAGGGTTCCCTTCCTGGGAACACTAATAGACTCGGTAGAAATGAAAATATTTCTGACATAGGTCAGGAAGTCAAAGCTTTTAACTTTAACTACTTGCCGAGTTCTTCATTCCATTCCTCGGCCTTCTGTGGCTCAGTGCATGGAGGTAATCGGATTAATGGTTGCGGCAATGGACCTTGTCCCTTTTGCCCAAATTCATCTCAGACCACTACAACTGTGCATGCTCAAACAGTGGAATGGGGATTATGCAGATTTGTCTCCTCAAATACAAATGGACCAGAAAACCAGAGACTCTCTTCTCTGGTGGTTGTCTCAGGATCACCTGTCTCAGGGAATGTGCTTCCGCAGACCGGAGTGGATGTGTCACAACCGATGCCAGTCTGTTAGGCTGGGGTGCGGTCTGGGACTCCCTGAAAGCTCAGGGCCTACGGTCTCGGGAAGAATCTCTTCTCCCGATAAACATTTTGGAACTGAGAGCGATATTCAATACGCTCCAGGCATGGCCTCAACTAGCGGAGGCCAAATTCATCAGATTTCAGTCGGACAACATCACGACTGTAACGTACATCAATCATCAGGGAGGAACAAAGAGTTCCCTAGCGATGAAGGAAGTAACCAAGATCATCAAATGGGCGGAGGATCACTCCTGCCACCTATCTGCAATTCACATCCCAGGAGTAGACAACTGGGAGGCGGATTTTCTGAGTCGTCAGACTTTTCACCCGGGGGAGTGGGAACTCCACCCGGAGGTTTTTGCTCAGCTGACCCAGCTATGGGGCATTCCAGAATTGGATCTGATGGCGTCCCGTCAGAACACCAAACTTCCCCTTTACGGATCCGGGTCTAGGGATCCCAACGCGGCATTGATAGATGCTTTATTAGCGCCTTGGTCCTTCAGTCTAGCTTATGTCTTTCCACCGTTTCCTCTTCTCCCTCGGCTAGTAGCCAGAATTAAACAGGAGAAGGCTTCGGTAATTCTGATAGCGCCTGCGTTGCCACGCAGGACTTGGTATGCAGACCTAGTGGACATGTCATCGGTTCCACCATGGAAACTGCCATTGAGGCAGGATCTTCTAATACAGGGTCCATTCAAGCATCCAAATCTAGTTTCTCTGCAACTTACTGCTTGGAGATTGAACGCTTAATTCTAGCTAAGCGTGGGTTCTCTGAATCAGTTATGGATACTCTGATCCAGGCCAGAAAGCCTGTCACCAGGAAAATTTACCATAAGATATGGCGGAAATATCTTTGTTGGTGTGAATCCAAGGGTTACTCGTGGAGTAAGATTAGAATTCCGAAGATGTTGTCTTTTCTCCAAGAAGGATTGGAGAAAGGATTGTCAGCTAGTTCCTTAAAGGGACAGATATCTGCTCTGTCTATCCTGTTACACAAGCGTCTGGCAGCAGTACCAGACGTTCAGGCGTTTGCACAGGCTCTAGTTAGAATCAAGCCTGTCTATAAACTTGTGGCTCCTCCATGGAGTCTAAATTTAGTTCTTTCAGTTCTTCAAGGGGTTCCGTTTGAACCTTTACATTCCGTAGATATTAAGTCATCTTGGAAAGTTTTGTTTTTGGTAGCTATTTCTTCTGCTCGAAGAGTTTCAGAATTGTCTGCTTTGCAGTGTAATTCACCCTATCTGGTGTTCCATGCAGATAAGGTTGTCTTGAATACCAAAACTTGTTTCCTTCCAAAAGTGGTTTCTAATAAGAATATTAACCAGGAAATCATTGTTCCTTCTCTGTGCCCTAATCCAGTTTCTAAGAAGGAACGACTGTTACACAATCTTGATGTGGTTCGTGCTTTAAAATTCTATTTAAATGCAACTAAAGATTTCAGACAAACATCATCCTTGTTTGTTGTCTATTCTGGTAAGAGGAGAAGTCAGAAAGCGACTGCTACCTCTCTTTCCTTCTGGCTGAAAAGCATCATCCGATTGGCTTATGAGACTGCTGGACAGCAGCCTCCTGAACGAATTACAGCTCATTCCACCAGAGCTGTGGCTTCCACATGGGCTTTCAAGAATGAGGCTTCTGTTGAACAGATTTGTAAGTCAGCGACTTGGTTTTCGCTGCATACTTTTGCCAAATTTTACAAATTCGATACTTTTGCTTCTTCTGAGGCTATTTTTGGGAGAAAGGTTTTGCAAGCAGTGGTGCCTTCCGTTTAGGTTACCTGACTTGTTCCCTCCCTTCATCCGTGTCCTAAAGCTTTGGTATTGGTATCCCACAAGTAAGGATGAATCCGTGGACTGGATACACCATGTAAGAGAAAACAGAATTTATGCTTGCCTGATAAATTACTTTCTCTTACGGTGTATCCAGTCCACGGCACGCCCTGGCAATTAAGTCAGGTTCAAATTTATTTCTGTAAAACTACAGTCACCACTGCACCCTATGGTTTCTCCTTTTTTTCCTAACCGTCGGTCGAATGACTGGGGGGGCGGAGCCTGAGAGGGAGCTATATGGACAGCTCTGCTGTGTGCTCTCTTTGCCGCTTCCTGTAGGGAATGAGAATATCCCACAAGGATGAATCCGTGGACTGGATACACCGGAAAAGAAAGTAATTTATCAGGTAAGCATAAATTCTGTTTTTAAATAATGAGAAAGAAAAAGTTAATCCCCTAACCTGGATATCACTACCAGGTAATTGGTATTCAAGACCCTTAATAAAGGCAATGGTGCAGACCCTTAAACAAAAATATATAACCTTTTGTAAAGAAGTACTTAAGGAGAATATTTCACTCCTATTTAAAGAAAGGGAATTCAGCACTCTTATATCAAACACTGTGTCTTTATTCATAAAGAACAAAATATATAGTATAAAACACCAAAGGAGTCTCTTTGCCACAAGTTCTATAAAAAGTATTTGCAAACCCTAATCTAATATACCTATTGAAATAGGATATATATATATATATATATATATATATATATATATATATATATAAGCTAATATGTAACGATATTTGTAACAATCTATTTCTTGCTATAAAGAAACACAGATCATATGAAACAAACATTCCTTCATGTATGGACTAGATGAGAACTGGTAAATAAGTGTCCAGGTCAGATGTTAACAGCTATTACAAGTACAGTTCACAACAGTAGTGCCCACTCATTCCGGTAATAAACCACGGTTTGCACCGCACTCAAGGTTTCAACCGGACCGTATGGATGCAAGCAAAGTCATAAGTAGGTGCTTACGTGACTTGAACAATGGATACGGCTTGTATTCCCCTCCTGGGACTCCCTTTCACGGGAGCTCATACACAAACAAGTAGTTTAGTTTCATCTGTTAAGCCTTTCCCTCTGACGTCACACAGCACCTTGTAAACAATCTCTGGTGTTAGCGAACACAAACTTGCCCTTGATACAAGCAGTACTGTTAGGAAAACAGCTACAGGGCACATATACCGCCTTTCTCTTTCAAGCGGTTATCACTCTCCAGGATGTTAGAGCTGTACAAACCGATTTCAGGGCAGTCCTGGTTTCAGTGTTACACCCACCTCCAGCACAGGTTCACGCTTAATTACCATCCTCAGTCATATCAGCTATTATCGTTCAATATACAGAGGGTATTGCATATACAAAGTGTCCAGACTCAATTTCTGCAGCAACATGATAAAAACAGCCTTTTCTCCTATTAAGTGTAGTCAGTCCACGGGTCATCATTACTTATGGGATATTAACTCCTCCCCAACAGGAAGTGCAAGAGGATCACCCAAGCAGAGCTGCTATATAGCTCCTCCCCTCTACGTCACACCCAGTCATTCTCTTGCACCCAACTAATAGATAGGATGTGTGAGAGGACTGTGGTGATTATACTTAGTTTTTATATCTTCAATCAAAAGTTTGTTATTTTAAACAGCACCGGAGTGTGTTGTTCCTTCTCAGGTAGAATTTGAAGAAGAATCTACCTGAGTTTTTGCATGATCTTAGCGGACGTAACTAAGATTCATTTTGCTGTTCTCGGCCATTCTGAGGAGTGAGGTAAACTTCAGATCAGGGGACAGCGGGCAGGTTCACCTGCAAAGAGGTATGTTGCAGTATATTATTTTCTGAGGAATGGAATTGACTGAGAAAATACTGCCAATACCGATATAATGTAAGTTCAGCCTTAAATGCAGTAGTAGCAACTGGTATCAGGCTGTTATGTATATATGTTTACACTTCAGTATTCTGGGGAATGGCACTTCACTGGGACAATACTGTATGCATATAACTTTTAGCCTAACTTGCAGTGGGAACGACTAGCAGCAGGCTTTTTAATGACTTTTCATATTGTTAGATTTTAAACGTTTGCTGGCATGTTAAATCGTTTAATTATCTGAGGTACTTGGTGAAAAATTGTTTGGGCACTATTTTCCACTTGGCTGTCGTTTATTTTAAATTTAAAACAGTTTCACTGAACTTCCCTCACTGTTGTGTGTGAGGGGGAGGGGCCTATTTTGGCGCTTTTACTACGCATTAGAAATTCAGTCACAAGTCTGTTTCTCTCCCTGCATGATCCGGATCGTCTCTACAGAGCTCAAGGGTCTTCAAACTTATTTTAAGGGAGGTAATCACTCACAGCAGACCTGTGAGATTGTGCTTTGACTGTGATAAAAAACGTTTATATTTTATATACATTTTTTTCTGCTATTAAGGGTTAGTTATCCATTGCTAATGGGTGCAATCCTTTGCTAAATTTTTGCTTTTACCGGGAAAATTTTGATTTATAACTTCTCCGGTTCATTGTTATTCAACTGTCATAGTTTTTTCTGTGCTTCTTAAAGGCACAGTACGTTTTACATATTACTTGTAAATTTAGTTGAAAGGTATTTCCAAGCTTGCTAGTCTAATTGCTAGTTTGTTAAACATGTCTGACTCAGAGGAATATCTCTGTGCTATATGTGCAAAAGCCAAGGTGGAGCCCAATAGAAATTTATGTACTAATTGTATTGATGCTACTTTAAATAAAAGTCAATCTGTACAAATTGAACATCATTCACCAAACAACGAGGGAGAAGTTATGCCGACTAACTTGCCTCACGTGTCAGTACCTGCATCTCCCGCTCGGGAGGTGCGTGATATTGTAACGCCGAGTACATCAGGGCGGCCTTTACAAATCACCCTACAGGACATGGCTAATGTTATGACTGAAGTTTTGCCTAAATTACCAGAACTTAGAGGTAAGCGAGATCACTCTGGGGTGAGAACAGAGTGCGCTGATAATAATAGGGCCATGTCAGATACTGCGTCACAATTTGCAGAACATGAGGACGGAGAGCTTCATTATGCAGGCGACGGATCTGATCCAAATAGAGTGGATTCAGACATTTCAAGTTTAAACTAGAAAACCTCCGTGTACTGCTAGGGGAGGTATTAGCGGCTCTGAATGATTGTAACACCGTTGCAATCCCAGAGAAATTATGTAGGCTGGATAGATACTATGCGGTACCGGCGAGTACTGACGTATTTCCTATACCTAAGAGGCTTACAGAGATAATTACTAAGGAGTGGGATAGGCCCGGTGTACCCTTTTCCCCCCCTCCTGTATTTAGAAAAATGTTTCCAATAGACGCCACCACACGGGACTTATGGCAGATGGTCCATAAGGTGGAGGGAGCGGTTTCTACTCTGGCTAAGCGTACCACTATCCCGGTGGAGGATAGCTGTGCTTTTTCAGATCCAATGGATAAAAAGTTAGAGGGTTACCTTAAGAAAATGTTTATTCAACAAGGTTTTATATTGCAACCCCTTGCATGTATTGCGTCTGTCACGGCTGCGGCCGCATTTTGGTCAGAGTCTCTGGAAGAGACTCTTGACTCAGCAACTATAGATGAGATTTCAAACAAGCTTAAAACCCTTAAGCTAGCTAATTCATTTATTTCAGATGCCGTAGTACATTTAACTAAACTTACGGCTAAGAATTCCGGATTCGCCATTCAGGCACGTAGAGCACTGTGGCTAAAATCCTGGTCAGCTGATGTTACTTCTAAATCTAAATTACTTAACATACCTTTCAAGGGGCATACCTTATTCGGGCCCGGGTTGAAAGAAATTATCGCTGATATTACAGGAGGTAAAGGCCATGCCCTGCCTCAAGACAGAGCCAAACCTAGGGCTAGACAGTCTAATTTTCGTAACTTCAAGGCAGGAGCAGCATCAACTTCCTCTGCTCCAAAACAGGAAGGAGCTGTTGCTCGCTACAGACAAGGCTGGAAACCTAACCAGACCTGGAACAAGGGCAAGCAGGCCAGAAAACCTGCTGCTGCCCCTAAGACAGCATGAATTGAGGGCCCCCGATCCGGGAACGGATCTAGTGGGGGGCAGACTTTCTCTCTTCGCCCAGGCTTGGGCAAGAGATGTCCAGGATCCCTGGGCGTTAGAGATCATATCTCAGGGATGTCTTCTGGACTTCAAAACCTCTCCCCCAAAAGGGAGATTTCATCTTTCAAGGTTGTCAACAAACCAGATAAAGAAAGAGGCGTTTCTACGCTGTGTACAAGATCTTTTACTAATGGGAGTGATCCATCCGGTTCCGAGGTCGAAACACGGACAAGGGTTTTACTCAAATCTGTTTGTGGTTCCCAAAAAAGAAGGAACCTTCAGACCAATCTTGGATTTAAAGATCCTAAACAAATTCCTAAGAGTTCCATCGTTCAAAATGGAAACTATTCGGACAATCTTACCCATGATCCAAAAGGGTCAGTACATGACCACAGTGGATTTAAAGGATGCCTACCTTCACATACCGATTCACAAAGATCATTTCCGGTATCTAAGGTTTGCCTTTCTAGACAGGCATTACCAGTTTGTAGCTCTTCCATTCGGGTTGGCTACGGCTCCAAGAATCTTCACAAAGGTTCTGGGCTCTCTTCTGGCGGTACTAAGACCACGAGGAATTTCGGTGGCTCCGTACCTAGACGACATTCTGATACAAGCGTCAAGCTTTCAAACTGCCAAGTCTCATACAGAGTTAGTACTGGCATTTCTAAGGTCGCATGGGTGGAAGGTGAACGAAGAGAAGAGTTCTCTCTTACCACTCACAAGAGTTCCCTTCTTGGGGACTCTTATAGATTCTGTAGAAATGAAGATTTACCTGACAGAGGACAGGTTAACAAAGCTTCAGAATGCTTGCCGTGTCCTTCATTCCATTCAACACCCGTCAGTGGCTCAATGCATGGAGGTAATCGGCTTAATGGTAGCGGCAATGGACATAGTACCCTTTGCACGCCTGCATCTCAGACCGCTGCAATTGTGCATGCTAAGTCAGTGGAATGGGGATTACTCAGATTTGTCCCCTACTCTGAATCTGGATCAAGAGACCAGAAATTCTCTTCTATGGTGGCTTTCTCGGCCACATCTGTCCAGGGGGATGCCCTTCAGCAGGCCAGACTGGACGATTGTAACAACAGACGCCAGCCTACTAGGTTGGGGCGCTGTCTGGAATTCCCTGAAAGCTCAGGGATCATGGACTCAGGAGGAGAGTCTCCTTCCAATAAACATTCTGGAATTGAGAGCAGTTCTCAATGCCCTTCTGGCTTGGCCTCAGTTAACAACTCGGAGGTTCATCAGGTTTCAGTCGGACAACATCACGACTGTAGCTTACATCAACCATCAAGGAGGGACAAGAAGCTCCCTAGCGATGATGGAAGTATCAAAGATAATTCGCTGGGCAGAGTCTCACTCTTGCCACCTGTCAGCGATCCACATTCCGGGAGTGGAGAACTGGGAGGCGGATTTCCTAAGTCGTCAGACTTTTCATCCGGGGGAGTGGGAACTTCATCCGGAGGTCTTTGTCCAAATACTTCGACGTTGGGGCAAACCAGATATAGATCTCATGGCGTCTCGCCAGAACGCCAAGCTTCCTTGTTACGGGTCCAGGTCCAGGGACCCGGGAGCGGTCCTGGTAGATGCTTTGACAGCACCTTGGACCTTCGGGATGGCTTATTTGTTTCCACCCTTCCCGATGCTTCCTCGATTGATTGCCAGGATCAAACAGGAGAGAGCATCGGTGATTCTAATAGCGCCTGCGTGGCCACGCAGGACCTGGTATGCAGATCTAGTGGACATGTCATCCTGTCCACCTTGGTCTCTGCCTCTGAGACAGGACCTTCTGATTTAGGGTCCTTTCAAACATCAAAATCTAATTTCTCTGAAGCTGACTGCTTGGAAATTGAACGCTTGATTTTATCAAAGCGTGGATTTTCGGAGTCAGTAATTGATACCTTAATACAGGCTAGGAAACCTGTTACCAGAAAGATTTACCATAAAATATGGCGTAAATACTTACATTGGTGCGAATCCAAGAGTTACTCATGGAGTAAGGTTAGGATTCCTAGGATATTGTCTTTTCTACAAGAAGGTTTAGAAAAGGGTTTATCTGCTAGTTCCTTAAAGGGACAGATCTCAGCTCTGTCCATTCTTTTACACAAACGTCTGTCAGAAGTTCCAGACGTTCAGGCTTTTTGTCAGGCTTTGGCCAGGATTAAGCCTGTGTTTAAAACTGTTGCTCCACCATGGAGCTTAAATTTAGTTCTTAACGTTTTACAGGGAGTTCCGTTTGAACCCCTTCATTCCATTGATATCAAATTGCTATCTTGGAAAGTTCTGTTTTTAATGGCTATTTCCTCGGCTCGAAGAGTCTCTGAGTTATCGGCCTTACATTGTGATTCTCCTTATCTGATTTTTCATTCAGACAAGGTAGTTCTGCGTACTAAACCTGGGTTCTTACCTAAGGTAGTCACTAATAGGAATATCAATCAAGAGATTGTTGTTCCATCATTGTGTCCTAACCCTTCTTCAAAGAAGGAACGACTTCTACACAATCTGGATGTAGTCCGTGCCCTGAAATTTTATTTACAGGCAACTAAAGATTTTCGCCAAACTTCTTCCCTGTTTGTCGTTTATTCTGGACAGAGGAGAGGTCAAAAAGCTTCTGCTACCTCTCTCTCTTTTTGGCTTCGTAGCATAATACGTTTAGCCTATGAGACTGCTGGACAGCAGCCTCCTGAAAGAATTACAGCTCATTCTACTAGAGCTGTGGCTTCCACTTGGGCCTTTAAGAATGAGGCCTCTGTTGAACAGATTTGCAAGGCTGCAACTTGGTCTTCTCTTCATACTTTTTCCAAATTTTCCAAATTTGACACTTTTGCTTCTTCGGAGGCTGTTTTTGGGAGAAAGGTTCTTCAGGCAGTGGTTCCTTCCGTATAAAGGTCCTGCCTGTCCCTCCCGTCATCCGTGTACTTTAGCTTTGGTATTGGTATCCCATAAGTAATGATGACCAGTGGACTGACTACACTTAACAGGAGAAAACATAATTTATGCTTACCTGATAAATTCCTTTCTCCTGTAGTGTAGTCAGTCCACGGCCCGCCCTGTTTTTTATGGCAGGTCTAAATTTTAAAATTATACTCCAGTCACCACTGCACCCTATAGTTTCTCCTTTCTCGTTTGGTTCTCGGTCGAATGACTGGGTGTGACGTAGAGGGGAGGAGCTATATAGCAGCTCTGCTTGGGTGATCCTCTTGCACTTCCTGTTGGGGAGGAATTAATATCCCATAAGTAATGATGACCCGTGGACTGACTACACTACAGGAGAAAGGAATTTATCAGGTAAGCATAAATTATGTTTTTGCCAACAGCATATGTGATTCAGACAGACTCGCATTGGGGCTTCTTCAGGGCAGTAATTCATTAGACTCAAAGCAGCCTTTTAAACCTTAGTAAGCCCAGCCTACTTTGTGTAGTTTTACCTAGTGCTCTTAAAGGGATATATCAAATTTTTGTCACATGCTTATTTGAAAAACTTTTATTTACATCTTATTATTTCTAAGCTAGAATAAACACTTAACTAAACAGACTTATTTATAGATAATAGCGTACACCTTTATATCCTTTTTACCTAGAAATGGGAGGGGATTGTATTTACTTATACAGAAGTATATATTTATAGCAGTATGGTAGACAATATATCCTAACTCTCAATCACCAATTATAGAAAGGAGGCATAATCCACCTTATCATTGAGACCCAATGTAAACCTTGTTTTCAACACATAGATCCACCTGGCTTCTTTTTGAAGTAAATCATTATCTACTTACTCTCCTCTATTGTTCAAGTCTCCCATTGTCAATGGCAGTAAATTTTAGAGAGCAGGGGTCTCCTGCATGGTGCTTTTTAAAGTGTCTTGCAACATTGGTGTCTCTTTTGTAGTATATATCATCTCTGTTCCTGGATCCTATCTTTGAGTACACGCTTAGTTTTCCCTACATAGAAACGGGGGCACCCACAGTGTAGCAAATATACCACCCCCACTAAGTCACAATTAAAAAAATACCTAATATCATATTCTCTACTCCCATTGCCTGAGAACCTGTGGCTTTTCTCCATATAGGGGCAGTATACACATTTCCCACATGGGAAGCTTCCCTTTATGCCCCTATTCTTCCTAAGCCAGTCTGCTGATGAGGTTTTTTTTTTTACAAAGTTACTTCTCACTAATTTATTTTTCAAATTTGGGGCTCTCGTGGCCATGAGGAGGGGATAGTCTCCCACTACCTCCTTTACCATTTCATCTAATTGCAGAATATGCCAATTATTTTTGAGTGTATACCTTAAGTTGTTCAATTGGTTATTGAATGTGGTTATAAATATTTGCTTGTTGGTATCTTTTTCCTTGCTTCCATATAGGAGGTCATCCCTACCACTGTTTCTTGCTCTAGTATATGCTTTATGTACACAATTTTTAGAGTATCCTCTCCTACTGAACCTGTCTTTCATAGATACTGCCTGCTCTTCAAATTTATTTAATTATGAGCAATTTCGTCTCAACCTTAAAAATTGACCAACCGGAATCCCTTTGATTAATGACTGTGGGTGGGCGCTACTTGCTTCCAAAATACTGTTGGTAGCATTAGTTTTTCTATGATTTTCTGTGACTATCGACACCCCTTCTTTCTTGATTTTTATATCTAGGATTGCTAGTTCTTTCATATCAATCTCACTTGTCAAGAAAATATTTTTATTCTTATTTAGTTTACCAATAAGTGTTTGAAGGTCATCATAGCTACCATCCCATAGCATCAAAATATTGCCCACATATCTTATCCACAAAAGGACCGAGGACTCAAACACTTCACTATATACATCAAAGATTTCATGTTCCCCTGCTCCTAAATGGAGACATGCATACGTGGGAGCACATATTGCCCCCATTGCTGGACCTCTCACCTGTTTATAAAACTTTCCATTAAAGGTAAAGATGATTTCTGAAGTATAAATTCTAGAAGTTCACATATTAGATCTGTATGTTTCTCAAAACTTGGGCCTCCTGTCTCCAAAAAGGATCTTATTTCTCTTAGACCCACTACATGTGGGATAGAGGAATATAAACCTTCTACATTAAGAGATACAAGAAGAGTATTTTCAGAGACAGTGATTCCATCAAGTTTTTTCAATAGATCACCAGTATCCTTTACATAGGAGGGGAGGCTAGTGAGGAAAGGTCTTAGAAAGTAATCCACAAATTGTCCTAGATTTTCTGTACAGCTACCAATACCAGAGACGATGGGTCTTCCAGGGGGCTTAGTCATACTCTTGTGAATCTTAGGAATCGTATAAAACACTGGTATTTTTGGAAACTCATGGTAAAGGAACTTAAATTCTCTAAAATGTACTGCCATTGACAAGGGAGATTTGAACAACAGAGGAGGGGAAGTAGATAAAGTTTTACTTCAAAAAGAAGCCAGATGGATCTATGTGTTGAAAACAAGGTTTCCATTGGGTCTCAATGATAAGGTGGATTATGCCTGCTTTCTATAATTGGTGATTGAGTTAGGATATACTGTCTACCATACTGCTATAACTATATACTTCTATATAAGTAAATACAATCCCTCCCATTTCTAGGTAAAAAGGATATAAAGGTGTACGCTAAGTCTGTTTAGTGTTTATTCTAGCTTAGAAATAATAAGATGTAAATAAAAGTTTTTCAAATAAGCATGTGACAAAAATTTGATATATCCCTATAAGAGCACTAGGTGAAACTACACAAAGTAGGCTGGGCTTACTAAGGTTTAAAAGGCTGCTTTGAGTCTAATGAATTACTGCCCTGAAGAAGCCCCAATGTGAGTCTGCCTTAGGGGTGAATCGCATATGCTGTTGGCAAAAAGGCTGTTTTTATCATGTTGCTGCCGAAATGGAGTCTGGACACTTTCTATATGCAATACCCTCTGTATATTGAACGATAATAGCTGATATGACTGAGGATGGTAATTAAGCATACACCTGTGCTGGAGGTGGGTGTAACACTGAAACCAGGACTGCCTTGAAATCGGTTTGTACAGCTCTAACATCCTGGAGAGTGATAACCGCTTGAAAGAGAAAGGTGGTATATGTGCCCTGTAGCTGTTTTCCTAACAGTACTGCTTGTATCAAAGGCAAGTTTGTGTTCGCTAACACCGGAGATCGTTTACAAGGTGCTGTGTGACGTCAGAGGGAAAGGCTTAACAGATGAAACTAAACTACTCGTATGTGTACGAGCTCCTGTGAAAGGGAGTCCCAGGAGGGGAATACAAGCCGTATCCATTGTTCAAGTCACGTAAGCTCCTACTTATGACTTTGCTTGCATCCATACGGTCCACTTGAAACCTTGAGTGCTGTGCAAACCTTTATAGCAAGAAATAGAGTGTTACAAATATTGTTACATATTAGCTCTTGTATATATATATCCTATTTCAACAGATATATTAGATTAGGGTTTGCAAATACTTTTTATAGAACTTGTGGCAAAGAGACTACTTTGGTGTTTTATACTATATATTTTGTTCTTTATGAGTAAAGACACGGTGTTTGATATAAAAGAGTGCTGAATTCCCTTTCTTTAAATAGGAGTGAAATATTCTCAAGTACTTCTTTACAAAAGGTTATATATATTAAGATTAAGATATATATATATATATATATATAGAGAGAGAGAGAGAGAGAGAGAGAGAGAGAGAGAGAGAGAGAGAGAGAGAGAGAGAGAGAGAGAGAGAGAGAGAGAGAGAGAGAGAGAGAGAGAGCTCTCTCTATCTATATATATATATATATATATATATTTCTCTCTCTCTATATATATATATATATATATATATATATTTATTTTTCATGTAATTGGCAAGAGTCCATGAGCTAGTGACATATGGGCCAATTGCGTCATTCTTGGCTAGAGATTATTTTGGCGCGAAGTTACGTTCGTTGACACAAATTTGTCATTTCCGGCGTCTTAGACGACAGAGTCCTTCACAAGGTTGCGTAATCTGTGACGCAAGTGTGTCATTTCCGGATTTTTTTGGAGCTAAAAAATATTTTTCTGTTTGTTGTGCGTCATACTTGGCGCTAAATATTTTCATTATTTAAGACCCCATTCCTATATGCCTCTTGCCTTTTTTCTCAGAGGGCTATGCTGTTTGCATTTTTTCCCATTCCTGAAACTGCCATATAAGGATATTGATAATTTTGCTTTATATGTTGTTTTTTTCTCTTACATTTGCAAGCTGTCTCAATCTGATCCTGTCTCAGAAATCACTGTTGGAACCCTGCTGCCTGATAACGGTTCTACCAAAGCTAAGTGCATTTGTTGTAAACTTGTGGAGGTTTTATCTCCTGCTGTGGTTTTTAATAGTTGTCATGATAAACTTTTACATGCAGAGAATGAATCCATCAGTAGTAGTTCATTACCTGTTGCTGTTCCCTCAACATCTAATGCACAAGATATACCTGTAAATTTAAAATAATTTATTTCTGATTCCATTCAGAAGGCTTTGTCTGCGATCCAGCCTTCAAATAAACATAAAAGGTCTTTTAAAACGTCTCATAAAGTTGATGAAATTTCAAATGACCGGCAACATGCTGAATTATCCCTCTCTGATGGGGATCTATCTGATTTAGAAGATCCTGCCTCAGATATTGACACTGACAAATCTTCTTTTCTTTCATGTAATTAGCAAGAGTCCATGAGCTAGTGACGTATGGGATATACATTCCTACCAGGAGGGGCAAAGTTTCCCAAACCTCAAAATGCCTATAAATACACCCCTCACCACACCCACAATTCAGTTTTACAAACTTTGCCTCCTATGGAGGTGGTGAAGTAAGTTTGTGCTAGATTCTACGTTGATATGCGCTCCGCAGCAAGTTGGAGCCCGGTTTTCCTCTCAGCGTGCAGTGAATGTCAGAGGGATGTGAGGAGAGTATTGCCTATTTGAATGCAGTGATCTCTTTCTACGGGGTCTATTTCATAGGTTCTCTGTTATCGGTCGTAGAGATTCATCTCTTACCTCCCTTTTCAGATCAACGATATACTCTTATTTATATACCATTACCTCTGCTGATTCTCGTTTCAGTACTGGTTTGGCTTTCTACAAACATGTAGATGAGTGTCCTGGGGTAAGTAAATCTTATTTTCTATGACACTCTAAGCTATGGTTGGGCACTTTGTTTATAAAGTTCTAAATATATGTATTCAAACATTTATTTGCCTTGACTCAGAATGTTCAACATTCCTTATTTTCAGACAGTCAGTTTCATATTTGGGATAATGCATTTGAATCAATCATTTTTTCTTACCTTAAAAAATTTGACTCTTTTTTTCCCTGTGGGCTGTTAGGCTCGCGGGGGCTGAAAATGCTTCATTTTATTGCGTCATTCTTGGCGCGGACTTTTTTGGCGCAAAAAAATCTTTTCCGTTTCCGGCGTCATACGTGTCGCCGGAAGTTGCGTCATTTTTTGACGTTCTTTTGCGCCAAAAATGTCGGCGTTCCGGATGTGGCGTCATTTTTGGCGCCAAAAGCATTTAGGCGCCAAATAATGTGGGCGTCTTATTTGGCGCTAAAAAAATATGGGCGTCGCTTTTTTCTCCACATTATTTAAGTCTCATTTTTCATTGCTTCTGGTTGCTAGAAGCTTGTTCTTTGGCATTTTTTCCCATTCCTGAAACTGTCATTTAAGGAATTTGATCAATTTTGCTTTATATGTTGTTTTTTCTCTTACATATTGCAAGATGTCTCACGTTGCATCTGAGTCAGAAGATACTTCAGGAAAATCGCTGTCTAGTGCTGGAACTACCAAAGCTAAGTGTATCTGCTGTAAACTTTTGGTAGCTATTCCTCCGGCTGTTGTTTGTATTAATTGTCATGACAAACTTGTTAATGCAGATAATATTTCCTTTAGTAATGTACCATTGCCTGTTGCAGTTCCTTCAACATCTAAGGTGCAGAATGTTCCTGATAACATAAGAGATTTTGTTTCTGAATCCATCAAGAAGGCTATGTCTGTTATTTCTCCTTCTAGTAAACATAAAAAATCTTTTAAAACTTCTCTCTCTACAGATGAATTTTTAAATGAACATCATCATTCTGATTCTGATGACTCTTCTGGTTCAGAGGATTCTGTCTCAGAGATTGATGCTGATAAATCTTCATATTTATTTAAAATGGAATTTATTCGTTCTTTACTTAAAGAAGTACTAATTGCTTTAGAAATAGAGGATTCTGGTCCTCTTGATACTAATTCTAAACGTTTAGATAAGGTATTTAAATCTCCTGTGGTTATTCCAGAAGTTTTTCCTGTTCCTAATGCTATTTCTGAAGTAATTTCCAAAGAATGGGATAAATTGGGTAATTCATTTACTCCTTCTAAACGTTTTAAGCAATTATATCCTGTGCCGTCTGACAGATTAGAATTTTGGGACAAAATCCCTAGAGTTGATGGGGCTATTTCTACCCTTGCTAAACGTACTACTATTCCTACGTCAGATGGTACTTCGTTTAAGGATCCTTTAGATAGGAAAATTGAATCCTTTCTAAGAAAAGCTTATCTGTGTTCAGGTAATCTTCTTAGACCTGCTATATCATTGGCTGATGTTGCTGCAGCTTCAACTTTTTGGTTGGAAACTTTAGCGCAACAAGTAACACATCATGATTCTCATAATATTATTATTCTTCTTCAGCATGCTAATAATTTTATCTGTGATGCCATTTTTGATATTATCAGAGTTGATGTCAGGTTTATGTCTCTAGCTATTTTAGCTAGAAGAGCTTTATGGCTCAAGACTTGGAATGCTGATATGGCTTCTAAATCAACTCTACTTTCCATTTCTTTCCAGGGTAACAAATTATTTGGTTCTCAGTTGGATTCTATTATCTCAACTGTTACTGGTGGGAAAGGAACTTTTTTACCACAGGATAAAAAATCTAAGGGTAAAAACAGGGCTAATAATCGTTTTCGTTCCTTTCGTTTCAACAAAGAACAAAAGCCTGATCCTTCATCCTCAGGAGCAGTTTCAGTTTGGAAACCATCTCCAGCCTGGAATAAATCCAAGCCTGCTAGAAAGGCAAAGCCTGCTTCTAAGTCCACATGAAGGTGCGGCCCTCATTCCAGCTCAGCTGGTAGGGGGCAGGTTACGTTTTTTCAAAGAAATTTGGATCAATTCTGTTCACAATCTTTGGATTCAGAACATTGTTTCAGAAGGGTACAGAATTGGTTTCAAGATGAGACCTCCTGCAAAGAGATTTTTTCTTTCCCGTGTCCCAGTAAATCCAGTGAAAGCTCAAGCATTTCTGAATTGTTTCAGATCTAGAGTTGGCTGGAGTAATTATGCCAGTTCCAGTTCCGGAACAGGGGATGGGGTTTTATTCAAATCTCTTCATTGTACCAAAGAAGGAGAATTCCTTCAGACCAGTTCTGGATCTAAAAATATTGAATCGTTATGTAAGGATACCAACGTTCAAAATGGTAACTGTAAGGACTATTTTGCCTTTTGTTCAGCAAGGGCATTATATGTCCACAATAGATTTACAGGATGCATATCTGCATATTCCGATTCATCCAGATCATTATCAGTTCCTGAGATTCTCTTTTCTGGACAAGCATTACCAGTTTGTGGCTCTGCCGTTTGGCCTAGCTACAGCTCCAAGAATTTTTACAAAGGTTCTCGGTGCCCTTCTGTCTGTAATCAGAGAACAGGGTATTGTGGTATTTCCTTATTTGGACGATATCTTGGTACTTGCTCAGTCTTTACATTTAGCAGAATCTCATACGAATCGACTTGTGTTGTTTCTTCAAGATCATGGTTGGAGGATCAATTTACCAAACAGTTAATTGATTCCTCAGACAAGGGTAACCTTTCTGGGTTTCCAGATAGATTCAGTGTCCATGACTCTGTCTTTAACAGACAAGAGACGTCTAAAATTGATTTCAGCTTGTCGAAACCTTCAGTCACAATCTTTCCCTTCGGTAGCCTTATGCATGGAAATTCTAGGTCTTATGACTGCTGCATCGGACGCGATCCCCTTTGCTCGTTTTCACATGCGACCTCTTCAGCTCTGTATGCTGAATCAATGGTGCAAGGATTACACAAAGATATCTCAATTAATATCTTTAAAACCGATTGTACGACACTCTCTAACGTGGTGGACAGATCACCATCGTTTAATTCAGGGGGCTTCTTTTGTGCTTCCGACCTGGACTGTAATTTCAACAGATGCAAGTCTCACAGGTTGCGGAGCTGTGTGGGGATCTCTGACAGCACAAGGAGTTTGGGAATCTCAGGAGGTGAGATTACCGATCAATATTTTGGAACTCCGTGCAATTTTCAGAGCTCTTCAGTTTTGGCCTCTTCTGAAGAGAGAATCGTTCATTTGTTTTCAGACAGACAATGTCACAACTGTGGCATACATCAATCATCAAGGAGGGACTCACAGTCCTCTGGCTATGAAAGAAGTATCTTGAATTTTGGTTTGGGCGGAATTCAGCTCCTGTCTAATCTCTGCGGTTCATATCCCAGGTATAGACAATTGGGAAGCGGATTATCTCAGTCGCCAAACGTTGCATCCAGGTGAATGGTCTCTTCACCCAGAGGTATTTCTTCAGTTTGTTCAAATGTGGGAACTTCCAGAAATAGATCTGATGGCGTCTCATCTAAACAAGAAACTTCCCAGGTATCTGTCCAGATCCCGGGATCCTCAGGCGGAGGCAGTGGATGCATTATCACTTCCTTGGAAGTATCATCCTGCCTATATCTTTCCGCCTCTAGTTCTTCTTCCAAGAGTAATCTCCAAGATTCTGAAGGAATGCTCGTTTGTTCTGCTGGTAGCTCCGGCATGGCCTCACAGGTTTTGGTATGCGGATCTTGTCCGGATGGCCTCTTGCCAACCGTGGACTCTTCCGTTAAGACCAGACCTTCTGTCGCAAGGTCCTTTTTTCCATCAGGATCTGAAATCCTTAAATTTAAAGGTATGGAGATTGAACGCTTGATTCTTGGTCAAAGAGGTTTCTCTGACTCTGTGATTAATACTATGTTACAGGCGCGTAAATCTGTATCTAGAGAGATATATTATAGAGTCTGGAAGACTTATATTTCTTGGTGTCTTTCTCATCATTTTTCTTGGCATTCTTTTAGAATACCGAGAATTTTACAGTTTCTTCAGGATGGTTTAGATAAGGGTTTGTCCGCAAGTTCCTTGAAAGGTCAAATCTCTGCTCTTTCTGTTCTTTTTCACAGAAAGATTGCTATTCTTCCTGATATTCATTGTTTTGTACAAGCTTTGGTTCGTATAAAACCTGTCATTAAGTCAATTTCTCCTCCTTGGAGTTTGAATTTGGTTCTGGGGGCTCTTCAAGCTCCTCCGTTTGAACCTATGCATTCATTGGACATTAAATTACTTTCTTGGAAAGTTTTGTTCCTTTTGGCAATCTCTTCTGCCAGAAGAGTTTCTGAATTATCTGCTCTTTCTTGTGAGTCTCCTTTTCTGATTTTTCATCAGGATAAGGCGGTGTTGCGAACTTCTTTTGAATTTTTACCTAAAGTTGTGAATTCCAACAACATTAGTAGAGAAATTGTGGTTCCTTCATTATGTCCTAATCCTAAGAATTCTAAGGAGAAATCGTTGCATTCTTTGGATGTTGTTAGAGCTTTGAAATATTATGTTGAAGCTACTAAGTCTTTCCGAAAGACTTCTAGTTTATTTGCTATCTTTTCCGGTTCTAGAAAAGGCCAGAAAGCTTCTGCCATTTCTTTGGCATCTTGGTTGAAATCTTTAATTCATCTTGCCTATGTTGAGTCGGGTAAAACTCCGCCTCAGAGGATTACAGCTCATTCTACTAGGTCAGTTTCTACTTCCTGGGCGTTTAGGAATGAAGCTTCGATTGATCAGATTTGCAAAGCAGCAACTTGGTCCTCTTTGCATACTTTTACTAAATTCTACCATTTTGATGTATTTTCTTCTTCTGAAGCAGTTTTTGGTAGAAAAGTACTTCAGGCAGCGGTTTCAGTTTGAATCTTCTGCTTATGTTTTTCATTAAACTTTATTTTGGGTGTGGATTTTTTTTTTTCAGCAGGAATTGGCTGTCTTTATTTTATCCCTCCCTCTCTAGTGACTCTTGTGTGGAAAGATCCACATCTTGGGTAATCATTATCCCATACGTCACTAGCTCATGGACTCTTGCTAATTACATGAAAGATAACATAATTTATGTAAGAACTTACCTGATAAATTCATTTCTTTCATATTAGCAAGAGTCCATGAGGCCCGCCCTTTTTTTGTGGTGGTTATGATTTTTGTATAAAGCACAATTATTCCAATTCCTTATTTTATATGCTTTCGCACTTTTTTATCACCCCACTTCTTGGCTATTCGTTAAACTGAATTGTGGGTGTGGTGAGGGGTGTATTTATAGGCATTTTGAGGTTTGGGAAACTTTGCCCCTCCTGGTAGGAATGTATATCCCATACGTCACTAGCTCATGGACTCTTGCTAATATGAAAGAAATGAATTTATCAGGTAAGTTCTTACATAAATTATGTTATTTATTTAAAATGGAGTATATTCGTTCTTTGTTGATTACATTGGATATGGAGGAAAGTAGTCCTCTTGATATTAAAACTAGTAAACGTTTAAATTCTGTTTATAAACCTCCTGTGGTTATTCCAGAGGTTTTTCCAGTTCCTGACGCTATTTCTGATATGATTTCTAAGGAATGGAATAGGCCTGGTACTTCTTTTATTCCTTCTTCAAGGTTTAAAAAAATGTATCCTTTGCCAGCAGTTACTTTATAGTTTTTGGAAAAGATCCCCAAACTTGCTAAACGTACTACTATTCCTACGGAAGATAGTACTTCTTTTAAAGATCCTTTAGATAGGAAACTTGAATCTTATCTAAGGAAAGCCTATTTATATTTAGGTCACCTTCTCAGGCCTGCAATTTCTTTGGCTGATGTTGCAGCTGCTTCAACTTTTTGGTTGGAAACTTTAGCGCAACAAGTATTGGATCATGATTTGTCTAGCATTGTTAATTTGATTCAACATGCTAATAATTGTATTTGTGATGCCATTTTTGATATCATCAAAATTGATGTTAAATCTATGTCTTTAGCTATTTTAGCTAGAAGAGCTTTGTGGCTTAAATCTTGGAATGCTGACATGACTTCTAAGTCTAGATTGCTATCTTTCTTTCCAAGGTAATAAGTTATTTGATTCTCAGTTGGATTCAATAATTTCAACTGTCACTGGGAGGAAGGGAGTTTTTTTGCATCCGGATAAAAGATCTAAGGGTAAATCTAAAGCTTCTAACTGTTTTCGTTCCTTTCGACAAAATAAGGAACAGAAACCTAATCCCTTCCCCAAGGAATCTGTTTCCAATTGGAAGCCTTCCTCAAATTGGAAAAAACCAAACCATTTAAGAGATCAAAGCCAGCCCCGAAGTCTGCATAAAGATGCGGCCCTCATTCCAGCTCAGCTGGTAGGGGGCAGATTAAGATTTTTCAAAGATGTTTGGACCAATTCGGTCCAAAATCAATGGATTCAGAGTATTGTCTCTCAGGGGTACAGAATAGGATTCCAAGTAAGACTGCCTGTGAGTAGATTTTTTTTTTTCTCTCACGCATCCCTACAAACCCAGAAAAAGGCTCAGGCTTTCCTGAAGTGTGTTTTAGATCTGGAGTTATCAGGGGTAATCATGCCAGTTCCATTTCAGAAACAGGGTCTGGGGTTTTATTCAAATCTATTCATTGTCCCAAAGAAAGAAAATTCATTCAGACCAGTTTTGCATCTAAAAAATTTGAATCGATATGTAAGAGTACCAACATTCAAAATGGTGACTATAAGGACTATTCTGCCTTTTGTTCAGCAAGGGCATTATATGTCCACAATAGACTTACAGGATGCATATCTTCATATTCATCCAGATCACTATCAGTTCCTGAGATTCTATTTTCTAGACAAGCATTACCAATTTGTTGCTCTTCCTTTTGGCCTAGCGACAGCTCCAAGAATCTTTTCAAAGGTTCTCGGTGCCCTACTCTCTGTAATCAGAGAGCGGGGTATTGTGGTGTTTCCTTATTAGGATGATATCTTGGTACTTGCTCAGTCTTTATATTCTGCAGAATCTCACACGGATCAACTAGTGTTTCTTCAAAAACATGGTTGGAGGATCAATTTAATAAAAAGTTCTATGATTCCTCGGACATGGGTAACCTTTTTAGGTTTCCAGATAGATTCAGTGTGCATGACTTTGTCTCTAACGGACAAGAGACGTTTGAAATTGGTTGCAGCCTGTCGGAACCTTCAGTCTGCATGGAAGTTTTAGGTCTCATGACTGCATCATCGGACGCAATCCCCTTTGCATGTTTTCATATGAGACCTCTCCAGCTTTGTATGCTGAACCAATGGTGCAGGGATTATACAAGGATATCACAATTAATATCCTTAAATCCCAATGTTCGACTATCTCTGACTTGGTGGTTAGATCACCATCGTATTGTTCTAGGGGCCTCTTTTGTTCGTCCAACCTGGACTGTGATCACAACAGATGCGAGTCTTTAAGGTTGGGGAAATGTCTGGGGATCTCTGACAGCGCAGGGGGTTTGGAAATCTCAAGAGGCGAGATTACCAATAAATATTTTGGAACTCTGTGCGATTCTCAGGGCTCTTCAGTTTTGGCCTCTATTGAATAGAGAACCGTTTAATTTGTTTTCAGACAGACAATATCATAACTGTGGCATATGTCAATCATCAGGGTGGGACTCGCAATCCTCAAGCTATGAAAGAAGTATCTCGGATATTTGTTTGGGCGGAATCCAGCTCCTTTCTAATTTCTGCAGTCCACATCCCAGGTATAGACAATTGGGAAGCGGATTATCTCAGTCGTCAGACTTTACATCCGGGAGAGTGGTCTCTCCACCCAGATGTGTTTTCTCAAATTGTTCAGATGTGGGGTCTTCCAGAAATAGATCTGATGGCATCTCATCTAAACAAGAAACTTCCCAGATACCTGTCCAGGTCCAGAGATCCTCAGGCGGAAGCAGTGGATGCGTTGACACTTCCTTGGTGTTATCAACCTGCTTATATCTTCCCGCCTCTAGTTCTTCTTCCAAGAGTGATCTCCAAAATCATCATGGAACAATCGTTTTGTGTTGCTGGTGTCTCCAGCATGGCCTCACAGGTTTTGGTATGCAGATCTTGTTTGGATGTCCAGTTTCCAACCTTGGCCACTTCCATTAAGGCCAGACCTTCTTTCTCAAGGTCCGTTTTTCCATCAGGATCTCAAATCATTAAATTTGAAGGTATAGAAATTGAACGCTTAGTGCTTAGTCATAGAGGTTTCTCTGACTCGGTGATGAATACTATGT